>NC_056745.1:1003246069-1003363569 GCF_019279795.1 Protopterus annectens
CACACAAAAACATACTGAGGCTCTAAATAAAGATCTGCCTAAGCAGCAGAGACCTCCAAAGCAGACACCCAAGCAACCGCTACCCCAAAACAAAACACGTGCAACACATATCTCACAAAGCCAGTGTGCCAAACAGTCACAGCCCTTAAGGCTAAACAACACACCTGATACACTTGTAATAGGTGACTCTATCGTCAGGCACACTGACGTCCCGCTCACCAGGCTGAACAAGGAGAAGGTCATGGTGAGCAGCCTGTCTGGCGCTAGGATCCACCACATAACACAAGCACTCAGGTCACTCCAAGGCAAGTACAAATATGACTCAGTCATTGTCCATGCTGGTGTGAATGACCTGAGACATACCTCCCTGGACTACATGAAAAGAGACATAGAGGAGCTCTCTGAGCATGTAGCCCAGGCTGGTATGACCCTGACCTTGAGTAGCATTTTACCCTCACCAAGAATGATGCCACAATATGAAGACAAGATGATCAATTTCAACAACTGGCTTAAGTATTGGTGTCATTCAAAGGGGATCCAATGCCTGTCAGCTTGGGATGATATGCACGACAAGCCACGATGCTATGCTAGGGACGGCTTGCACCTGTCACCCCTGGGCTTTCGGATGTTGGCAAAGGCTCTTGCTACCCCCATAGTGCCTTTTTTAGGCAAGGCTCAAAAGACAAACCCACCTCCATAGGTATCACAAGGGATAAGAAACTAAGAGTAATGCTACTCAACGCCAGAATTCTAAACCTCAAGATGCACGTACTCGAAACTCTCCTTAGCATGGAGAAGATCGATATCTGTGCAGTAACAGAAACCTGGTTCAGGACTCCCGAGAGCACCGCAGCACTACCAGGTTATACCACATACCATGCTTTTCGGCCCCAAAACTTGGACCGAACCACAAAAGGAGGGGGAGTATCAATATTCATCAAAGATACCCACACCTCCAGGTTGGTGGCAAAGCACGAAGCATCAGAGACTATCCATGTGCAACTAACAGTGGGTAAAACTGCCTTCCAGTTTATAGCCTGCTACAGACCACCCTCCCAAACCCAGGAACCCCACTCGGCCTTCCTGAGAACACTGGAAAATATGAAGGTCTCTCCGAACACCATTATATTGGGTGACTTCAACTACCCAAACATAGATTGGGAGCATTACTCTAGCTCCAACACCCTTGCCCAAAGTTTCCTAGAATTCATAAACTCAAATGCTATGGAGCAACTAGTTACCACTCCCACAAGAGGGGAAAACATACTGGACCTGATCATCACCAACATGGGGACTCTATGCTCCAGACCAGAAGTGTATGCCTCACTGGTAAGATCAGTCCATAAACTGATCTCACTGGATATTCACATCCTGACCCCACCCCCTGCCCAGAAAACCACAGTGAAAAACTTCTCTAAAGCAAATTTCACACTCCTCAAAACCGAGGTGGAATCCTTCAAAGCCCCCGGGCCTGTGGAAAATATGGCCCAGACCGCAGAATCCTTTATAAATGCATTCTATGAACACCTTCAGGAATGCATGGATCATGCAATCCCAAATAAAACCAAGACCCAATCCTCCAAAGGCAGACGACCTGTCTGGTGGACCCCAGCCATAAACAAACTATACAATAGAAGGAGGAAGCTACTACATGATAGAGCAAAATCCCAAAAAGGGAAGGCATCTCTGATCAGTATTAGCAAAAAACTAAGGGCACTCATAAAATCGTCAAAGGCCAGCGTCGAGAGAAAAATTGCACAGGACACTAAGGATTATCACAAGGCTTTCTTTAGTTATGCTAGGAACCTGGGTGGGAATTCCCAGATATGCTCAGAATTAGTCCAAAATGACAAAAAATACACCGAACCCACAGACATTGCCAAAATCCTAGATGACAGGTTCAGCGCAAACTTCTCCCCCCCCCTCCCCACCAAAAGGGCAAATATCTATCCCAGCAGAGTGCTGCCCCCCTGACATCTCAGATGCTCAGGTGGGAGCCACCCTCTCCAAAGCAAAAAACACAGCATCAATGGGACCAGATGGTGTCCCAGGCTGCGTCCTTCATGAACTCTAAGAAGAGCTAAACCCAAACATAAAACTACTGTTCAATCTCAGCCTTACTACAGGATATGTACCCAAAGAGTGGTGTACAGCAACAGTGGTCCATCTCCACAAAGGTGGTGCCTCAACGGACCCTGGAAACTATCGCCCCATAAGCCTGACTAGCTTGGTCTGCAAAGCTATGGAAAGGATCATCATGGACCTCATAAATAAAGATATTGGGGACCTACAGACACTGGATCCTACCCAGTTCGGCTTTGTTAAGGGCAGATCCTGCCTCTTAAACCTGGTTGACTTCTTTGAAACAGTCACCAAGGCCATTGACGAAGGGAAGGTGGTCCACACAGCCTATCTGGACCTCGCAAAAGCCTTCGATACAATACCCCACTCGGGCATTATAGATAAGCTCACCAGCTTAAATATAAACCCCTATGTCACTAGATGGGTTGCAAACTGGCTCAAGGACAGAACCCACATGGTTAGAATTGCTGGAGCCATGTCAGACTCCAAACCAGTTACAAGTGGCATCCCACAAGGCTCAGTCCTGGGACCTCTCTTGTTTGGTATATATTTCTCGGAGGTACAGGCCAACATGGAAGGACTGTGGCTGACCAAGTTCGCAGATGACTGCAAACTGGGCGGCATAATCGACTCTCCAGCCGACACAAGCATCCTCCAAAAGGGCCTCATAGAAACAGACAACTGGTGCCAGAGCCATGGCCTCAAGCTAAACGCCAAAAGTGTATAGTCATCCCCTTTGGCAAAAACAAAGTGCCTACAAATTACCACATAGGTGGTAATCCATTAAGTACAGAAGAAGTAATTAGGGACCTGGGGACCCAAGTTGATAGCAATCTCTCATTTGACAACCATGTGGCCAAAGTGGTTAGAAAAACATTTTATATAGCCCACCTAATCATAAAGGGATTCACATCTAGATTAGGGGAGGTCATTGTGCCTCTTTACTCATCCCTCATCAGGCCCATAATCGAGTACAATGCCCCTTTTGGGATGTACCTTACCAAATACCTGCAGCAACTGGAAAGATCCCAAAAGTACCTCACCAAGAGGATCAAAGGGCTCAAACAGATGCCATATGCTGCCCGGTTAAAGAAACTCCAGCTCTACTCAGTGGCATACCACCTGCTCAGAGGTGACCTGTGCCTGACGTATAAGGCCATGTCCAACCGGAATTAAGGGACATGCTGCACCTCAAAAAATCCAAATCCCATTGAGCTACATGCTATAGAGACTTGATCCTCAGCACTGAAATAAATAGGACATGCTAGAGGGACAGATTCATAACCCAGAGGCTCCCTTCACTATGGAATAAAATCCCAGTCCAGGTTAGGCAGAATCCCTCATTGGTTCTCTTCAAGAGGAGTCTTGATGAGTGGATGGGTGATCATAGGTTTACCCCAGGTATCACTTCTGTGTCACTGTTAGACAGAGGCACAGTATACTAACCTCGAAAAAGGGCATAGCAAAATTAATTTAAAATGGGTGGCGAAAGCCAAACATACTCTGGCTAGGCTTATAAATGCCCTAGGGCAGATAGCCTAGTATGAACGTATGAACCTATGAACCTATATATATATATATATATATATATGTGTGTGTGTGTGTGTGTGTGTGTGTGTGTGTGTGTGTGTGTGTGTATATATATATATATATATATATATATATATATATATATATGTGTGTGTGTGTGTATATATATATATATATATATATATATATATATATATATATATAGATAGATAGATATAGATATATATAGGTTCATAGCTTCATAGGTAGGTACTAGGCTATTGGCCCTAGTGCCTATATAAGCCTTGCCAAAAAGGTACCCTGGCTTTCGTCACCCAAGAAAATTATTTTCCTATGCCCCTGTCGTGTAGAGCCACAGAGGTGATCTCCGGGGTGAATTTCCTATTTCCCATCCAATCATCAAGATTTCTCTTGAAGAGTGCTAATGAGGAGCTTTGTTTGATATAGAGAGGTAGTTTGTTCCAGAGTATGGGAAACCTCTGGGACAGGAATCTGTCCCTCCAGCATGTTCTGTTTATTGCTGAAATGAAAAGTTGTAGGAAGGAACCGATGAATGACACACTTGCGCTATCTTCTCTTACAACAAAAAGAGGAAACGCAGTGTGTACAAAGCAAAAGATATTTAATAGTAAACGGCTCACGATAACACACTCCACAATAAATGTTGTTCATTCAGTAATACATGCAAAGTAATTTAACTTTAAAAGTTAGTTAAGCGCTTTCACCTAATCCTATAGGCTTCCTCAGAACTAACTGTTTTTCAAACAAAACCATTTAAATAACCTTAGTGGCGCGAAAACCCTTGACATTATTTAAAGACATACTCACATATAACCAATTGTGCTTTCATTACATTCTTATTATAAACATTTTATTGTTAAAAGAACTTTTTCTCAATCACTAATATGCTGTAGATAGAATTCAATGCATCATATCAAATACGTACTTCATAAAGACAATGATAGGAACTGATGGACATTAATTCTATTTGTCATAATAGTTATATATCTATTGTAACAACACTTGCTGATTTTCTGAATGAGTTTATTCTTAATGTCAATGACCTTAATATGGGTATTTTAGTAAAAATATCTAATAATAAAAAGATCAATTATAAAAAACCTTCAAAAAGAATTTTTAATAATTTATTAATAAAAGATTTTTTTAAAAAAATTCTTTAACAATTTATTAACAAAAGATCTTTTTAAAAGCTTTTTTGAAAACTCATTGTTATGACTTGGACAATATTATAAATATGTTAGATAGGTAGGAAAATATATATATGTGTAATATATGAAAATACAAATAAAAATAAAAATAAAAATAAAAATAAAAATAAAAATAATAATGAAAATCTCATAGATAATACTAGATGTTTCAAAATAAGCATTTGATGAATGGATGGATAATTTGAGTCACATAGGAATATATGGGATTTTTAAAAACTTGTATAAAATTAAAAAATCCTTTAAAAAAAAACTTTTAAAAAATTTTTTATATAATTTATGTTGTCTTAATAATCAATTGTAATAAAACCATTAATTTATGCATTTGTTATTTTAAAATGATGATCCATTAACCCAAAAAGTTTGTGTCTTACTAGATAGACTATAAGGTTCTATATTATATTTAATAAATGTTTTTAAACTTGATAGAAATATATATTAGTAAATATTCTTGTTTTGATGTTATGTTCTTATTTTTGTTTTTTTTGTTTGTATTTCTTGTTATTATTTTTGTTTTTGTTTTTGTTCTATCTTTAGAATTGTGTGTAAGTGGCTGTTCTGGTAAAATGTCCTGCAATAATAAACTTTTATATTCTTAATAAAGGTTTAACAGCTATGGATTCATTGAGACCAGGTACAGTAGCTGCGTCAGTAAATAATTGCCACCAAATTTCCTTAAAACTTAACATCTCTTTCCGATTGTCTCCTCCCAACCTAGGTTTAATGTGTTCCAAAATTCCAAAGGAGAACACGTGATCAACTCCCTCCTTCTCAACATGCCTGTATAATGCATTATTCATATCCTTTTTTCTAATACAGTAGGTGTGATCATAAATTCTCTTTCTAAATGCTCTCTCCGTTTTTCCCACATAATACGCAGTACATGTCAAACATTTAGCCAAGTAAATCACAAATGATGTATTGCAATTGCCCTTTGCATACCTAATGACTGTCCTATTGATGTTGTTTAAAACAGTTCCAGAGGTTCTTGTAATAAACTGACATTGGTTACAATTCTCACATTTTTTTGTGTTTGGCATCCTATCTGTGTCATTTCTTACAAAGTTGGTCACTTTACCATATTCAAGAATTTTCTTTAAATTGTCTGCCATCTTGTATACTATGAGGGGTTTGCTACCCAATAACTTAGAAATCTGTGGGTCAATGTGGAAAATTTTCCAATGCTTCTCCAAAATACCTTGGATTGTACTAACATATGGTGTGTATGGGAGAATGCATGCTTTCTGATACCTCTTAGTACAAGTTTCTTCTTTATCCTTAATTCCTATGTCAGTCACACCTAATAAAGGTGAGTACAACTTTCGTGATCTTGTTGTGACATACTGAGCTACTTCTGTCAGCATTTTACTGTTGTATTTCCTCTCTTTAAACATTTCTGTAATAAATTCAATTTCCTTTTCCATCTCTTCTTTTCTAGACGTCATTCTAACCGCCCTGATGCATTGGCCTTTAAATATATTGTGCAGCATTTTTCTTGGATGGTGGCTGTTATACTGTAAATAGTCATTAGAAAAGGTATTTTTCCTGTGTATGTTGGATTTGAACCCTTTCTCATCATGTGATACATAGGTGTCCAGATATGCTATCCCATTTTTACTAACTGAGTAAGTGAATTTGAGAAATTCACTACTCTTGTTGATGTAAGTAATAAATTCATTTAATTCATCAATGTCACCTTTCCACAAAATGTATATGTCATCTAGAAATCTAGTGTAATGCACCACATGAGTAAAATGACTACTATTGAATAGGCTTTCCTCCTCCCAATTCAGCATCACTAAGTTCGCAAAAATTGGGGCGCTAGCTGAACCCATAGCCACACCCCTACATTGTTTAAAATATTCGCCCTCAAATAGTATATAGTTGTTTTCCAACACTAAAGTCATGCATTCCATAATGAGACAAATTTTGTCCCATTCAAAACTTGTGTGTCTCCTCATACTCTCACAAAACATGTCCAGACCTTCTCTACTCGGTATACATGAAAATAAATCAATGACGTCTATTGTAACATAAAAGATGTTGTCCGTGTTCAAGTGGGTAGGAAATTTCCTGAGAAAGTCCCAGGAATCCTTGAGCAAATGTGGGATACTTAAGTAAATATCTTTTAACCAAACATCAATTGCTTTTCCCAATGGAAAGGTCTTTGCCTTGCTTCCTGAGACAATTGGCCTAAAAGGGGGGTCCTCACTATTTTTATGAATCTTTGGGATCCCTACCAGAACAGCCATTTTGGGATGTGACACTTTCAAAAAATTGTAAATGTCATTATTTATTCTATTATCTATCCAAAACTCCTCCAAGTATGAATTAATTCTCTGATAAGCTATGTTGATCTCATTTAAAGAGACTGTCTCATAATTCCCAGTTTCAGTGAGGATAGCATTCAATTTGACGTTGTATTCCATTCGATCGTAAATGACAATCCCCCCTCCCTTGTCAGGTTTCATAATGCGGATGTTATGATTATTTCTAAGATTCCTAAGTTCTTCTCTCTCCCCCTTGGTTAAATTGTCTTGAAATTTACTGTTCCTAACTTTGTTTGTAAACCCATATAGGTCTCTGTGTACCTGCTTCTCAAAACAATCTACCAAAGGATGCATTAATGGTACAAATGTACTTTTATTTTTTAATACTGTTTCACCCTTAGTCTGTTCAACTGGTGTCTTTTCATTCTTGTTCTGATACATAATAGACAAATTCAATTTACGTGTAAACAACTTCGTTTCAACTAAATGGTCAACTAAATTGAATTTAGGAGTTGGAATGAATTTCATTCCTTTTGATAGAAGTCTAAAATGTGTGTCCTCCACTTTAAAGTTGGTGTAATTGTATATTTTGAAATTGTCTAAGCTTTGTACTACTCCATCTTTTTGTATATATTTGTCCTCAGCTGTTGCCTTTCTTCCTTCATTTTCTACCAATCTGACCATATCTCTTCCTGGTGTCTTGTTTGTCTTTGATTGTGATCCCCGTATTGATTCCCTTTCTTTGTCCTTGTTTTTTCTTTCCAATACTGGGGGTTCCAGTTCCTCTGAAAATTTTGATTGTACCCACCTTTTTCACCACCATCTTCCTCATAATTATCGTGTATAATACCTTTCTCCTTATAACTTTGATTTCTACCAAATCTGCTAAATTTGTGATGATAGGTATCAGATTTGTATTTGTTAAATTTGTGTTCCTTATGCCACCTATATACCCTACCTTCCTTGTATTGAACCAAATCTCTATCTAATTTTTTGCTTTTCCTTTCATATACACTTCTAGAATTCTTTTCTACTAACTCAAATTGCTTGTTATATAAATAAATCCATTCGTCAAACGCTAAATCACTCTCTACCTCATGGTTTAAATTCTCCGCTTGTTTGATGAGTTCCATAAGTTTCTCATCATTGTATTTGATCCGTAAATTTATGTACTTGAACCCACATTCATTGAATAAGTTGTTAAATTCATTAATCATATCATCACTGATATTTAAACCTAAAGGGTATTTAAAAAATCTAAGTCCCATAGGGACTACTTTACACGATATACACTTATGCAAATAAGCATTCTCTATCTTAGTGTTGTTGATGTTATTCATAATCCTACCTAACTTGTAAATTTTGTCCTTAAGCCTTTCATTAGTTTTTTCATAACCACCTTTTTTGTGAGGGGTACCCATTTTCCCCTGCCCAATATTGTCAAAATTACAGTCTTTAAAAAGAAAATTGTTCATATTGGTGTTGGCATTGTTTACCACTGTATGCACTTTGTCAGCATAAGAAGAATTCTCTACAGTACCTTTCTTGGTTTTTTGAGTGCCCACAGTGTTAGCATAAGTTTTGACAGGCTTGGTACGTTTAGATCGTGTGCCTGTACGACATATATCTTCCTCGTTGTCCTCCACATCATAGATAGAAAATTCAAAAGTGAACTCCGTGGAGTTCAACCGTTGGCGTGTTGAGTAGGAATGGGGAACCTGAGCAGCAGGTAAGTCAATGTCAGCACTGCCATTAAACGAGTCGACACGTTCCATTTCCGCTCCTCCCTCATACTGAACGCCCGCTCTATTTCCTTTATGGACGGTTGGTCTGCCACACAAGTTCCGTATGTGTACCCCACCCGGATCTGCAGAGTGCCTGTCTGAATTGACATGGCCAACCATATCTCCGTCAATACTATAATTCCCGTTCCTTGGAATAGTATGCGATGTTGGTCTTTCTTTACCAGTCATTTGAGTGGATCTCTGCTCCCTGGTGTGACCGGTACTCCCCATACAGTCACTGTTGTGTTTGCGAGGGCTTCTAGAAAGTGATGTTTCAATGCCCTTAAATTCCATTTCAGTTTTTTGCATGAAAGCATTCATGGTGTGTGTGAGCTGTTTAAATTCTTTTTTGAGTGCAGCTAGCTCTGACTTTACGGTTTCCGTGTCTAGCATAGCGGACGAGTTGTCCGTTGATGATGCCTGAACTTCTGCGCCCCCCTCCATGACAACTGCTGAAATGAAAAGTTGTAGGAAGGAACCGATGAATGACACACTTGCGCTATCTTCTCTTACAACAAAAAGAGGAAACGCAGTGTGTACAAAGCAAAAGATATTTAATAGTAAACGGCTCACGATAACACACTCCACAATAAATGTTGTTCATTCAGTAATACATGCAAAGTAATTTAACTTTAAAAGTTAGTTAAGCGCTTTCACCTAATCCTATAGGCTTCCTCAGAACTAACTGTTTTTCAAACAAAACCATTTAAATAACCTTAGTGGCGCGAAAACCCTTGACATTATTTAAAGACATACTCACATATAACCAATTGTGCTTTCATTACATTCTTATTATAAACATTGTATTGTTAAAAGAACTTTTTCTCAATCACTAATATGCTGTAGATAGAATTCAATGCATCATATCAAATACGTACTTCATAATGACAATGATAGGAACTGATGGACATTAATTCTATTTGTCATAATAGTTATATATCTATTGTAACAACACTTGCTGATTTTCTAAATGAGTTTATTCTTAATGTCAATGACCTTAATATGGGTATTTTAGTAAAAATATCTAATAATAAAAAGATCAATTATAAAAAACCTTCAAAAAGAATTTTTAATAATTTATTAATAAAAGATTTTTTTTTAAAAATTCTTTAACAATTTATTAACAAAAGGTCTTTTTAAAAAGCTTTTTAGAAAACTCATTGTTATGACTTGGACAAAATTATAAATATGTTAGATAGGTAGGAATATATATATATGTGTAATATATAAATATACAAATAAAAATTAAAATAAAAATAAAAATAAAAATAATAATGAAAATCTCATAGATAATACTAGATGTTTCAAAATAAGCATTTGATGAAAGGATGGATAATTTGAGTCACATAGGAATATATGGGATTTTTAAAAACTTGTATAAAATTAAAAAATCCTTTAAAAAAACCTTTTAAAAAAAATTTTTATATAATTTATGTTGTCTTAATAATCAATTGTAATAAAACCATTAATTTATGCATTTGTTATTTTAAAATGATGATCCATTAACCCAAAAAGTTTGTGTCTTACTAGATAGACTATAAGGTTCTATATTATATTTAATAAATGTTTTTAAACTTGATAGAAATATATATTAGTAAATATTCTTGTTTTGATGTTATGTTCTTATTTTTGTTTTTTTTTTGTTTGTATTTCTTGTTATTATTTTTGTTTTTGTTTTTGTTCTATCTTTAGAATTGTGTGTAAGTGGCTGTTCTGGTAAAATGTCCTGCAATAATAAACTTTTATATTCTTAATAAAGGTTTAACAGCTATGGATTCATTGAGACCAGGTACAGTAGCTGCGTCAGTAAATAATTGCCACCAAATTTCCTTAAAACTTAACATCTCTTTCCGATTGTCTCCTCCCAACCTAGGTTTAATGTGTTCCAAAATTCCAAAGTAGAACACGTGATCAACTCCCTCCTTCTCAACATGCCTGTATAATGCATTATTCATATCCTTTTTTCTAATACAGTAGGTGTGATCATAAATTCTCTTTCTAAATGCTCTCTCCGTTTTTCCCACATAATACGCAGTACATGTCAAACATTTAGCCAAGTAAATCACAAATGATGTATTGCAATTGCCCTTTGCATACCTAATGACTGTCCTATTGATGTTGTTTAAAACAGTTCCAGAGGTTCTTGTAATAAACTGACATTGGTTACAATTCTCACATTTTTTTGTGTTTGGCATCCTATCTGTGTCATTTCTTACAAAGTTGGTCACTTTACCATATTCAATAATTTTCTTTAAATTGTCTGCCATCTTGTATACTATGAGGGGTTTGCTACCCAATAACTTAGAAATCTGTGGGTCAATGTGGAAAATTTTCCAATGCTTCTCCAAAATACCTTGGATTGTACTAACATATGGTGTGTATGGGAGAATGCATGCTTTCTGATACCTCTTAGTACAAGTTTCTTCTTTATCCTTAATTCCTATGTCAGTCACACCTAATAAAGGTGAGTACAACGTTCCCCATCTTGTTGTGACATACTGTGCTACTTCTGTCAACATTTTACTGTTGTATTTCCTCTCTTTGAACATTTCTGTAATAAATTCAATTTCCTTTTCCATCTCTTCTTTTCTAGACGTCATTCTAACCGCCCTGATACATTGGCCTTTAAATATATTGCGCAGCATTTTTCTTGGATGGTGGCTGTTATACTGTAAATAGTCATTAGAAAAGGTATTTTTCCTGTGTATGTTAGATTTGAACCCTTTCTCATCATGTGATACATAGGTGTCCAGATATGCTATCCCATTTTTACTAACTGAGTAAGTGAATTTGAGAAATTCACTACTCTTGTTGATGTAAGTAATAAATTCATTTAATTCATCAATGTCACCTTTCCACAAAATGTATATGTCATCTAGAAATCTAGTGTAATGCACCACATGAGTAAAATGATCTGTTTATTGTGGTGACAAGATTTAGGTCCCTAGAGTGTGTGGCGCAGAGGGATTGGGATTTCTTTAAGTGGAGCTTGTCCAACAGCTCTGGGTTTGACATAACTTGTATGTTAGGCAGAGATTGCCTATGAGTAGGCAATATGCAAAGGAGTAAAGCTGGAGTTTTTTTAGATGGTCTGCACAGGGCATCTGTTTGAGGCCAGTATTCCTCTTTGTGAGGTATTTCTGCAGCCTTTCCAGTTGTTGTAGATGTCTTGTGAGGTACATACCAAAAGGGGTGTTGTACTCCATAATGGGTCTAATGAGTGATGAGTAGAGGTGAACAATGATCTCTTTTTTCCTGGATGAGAAACCTTTTGTGATGAGGTGTGCCATGTAGAAGGATTTCCTGACTACTGTGATGATATGATTATCAAAGCAGAGACTGCTGTCCACCTGAGTCCCAACGTCTCTTATCACACTTTCGGTGCTAAGTAGACTACCACCTATGTGGTAGCTCATGGGTACATACTTTTTACCATAGGGGATGACAGTGCACTTTTTGGCATTGAGCTTGAGGCCATGGCTTTGACACCAGGCATCTGTCTCTGTGAGGCCCTTTTATAGGATGTCCACATCATTAGGAGTTTTGATTATGGCTCCTAGTTTGCAGTCATCTGCGAACTTCATAAGCCAAAGACTTTCTGTGTTAGCCTGTACTTCAGAAAAGTAGATACCAAACAGGAGAGGATGCAGGAGTGAACCCTGTGGTAATCCACTTGTCACTGGTTTGAAGTCGGATTTGGAGTCTGCTACTTTCACAGTCTGGGTTCTGTCAGAGAGTCAGTGGGCAACTCATCTTGTGACATAGGGATATATATATAATATATATATATATATATATATATATATATATATATATATATATATATATACATTTTCCCTACTGTTGAATGATTGTGCTGCATGATATGCTTGAAAATCATCATAAACATCTATAGCTTAGATGGCTTAGTAATAAATTGCTGTGGCAATGGTGTGCAGGGTTCTGGGATCAAGGCTAGCAAGTGCTGATTATTATGTTGCTAGTCAGAACAAGGGCTATTGGATGCAGAGTGATTAAGGCAGTTGTAAGCAGGTTTGTGTGAGTTTGAGTGGCCATAAGCAATGCTAACTCCCCCCAAAGGACCAATCACAATACCAGTACATTACCAGGCAACCAGTATTACTGCAGCAAAGGTTACAGCATCACTTTCCAAGGCCAAGAATACAACCTCTATGGGGCGGAGAATATCCCTGGCTGTGTTCTACATGAACAACAGAGTGACCTGGCAACTTATCTGCGTACCCTGTTCAAGCACAACTTCACCTCAGGCTTTGTCCCTACTGAATTGTGCACTGCTACAGTCAAGCCTCCCCACAAACGAGGTGTAACTACAGACCCTGGGAAATACCGCCCCAACTGCCTGACAAGTCTGTTATGCAAAGCTATGGAATGCATCATCATGCACTTAATAAACAGGGCTATGGGAATCTGCAGACTCAGGATCCCACACAGTTTACCTTTGTGAAGGTTAGGTCATACCTGCTCATTCAACCTGGTCAGCCTCTTGCTGTCAGTTACCTGAGCTGTAGATGAAAACAAGGTGACACATACAGCCTACATTGATCTGGCCAAAGCCTTTGATAACATGCCCCACTCACTAAGCTCGGCATCAACCCCTATATCAGTAGGTGGGAACAGAAGCACAAACACAGGGGTAGATTGAACATACTGCTGTCATACATTGAGACAGTTGCAGATGTCACTGGGTATGTTGTAACATCCTTTATGAGGAATTTGACATCAGTAATACCAATAGATTTGAATATTTACTGACTGCATTCCTCAGAGTCCACAGCTGATTTACCAAGTACACCAACTGTCTGGTGAACACACAAAACATGACAGGCAGACATGTAGCCAGTCTGTGGACAGTGTGCCATTGGAGGGATATGTCAGACATATCACTGTGAGTCATGACGTCACACACTAAATGCATGTCCCCACAAACCCTGTCAGTCTATCAATCAGCCATGTGTATAACAGCACTGATGACATAGAATCTGTTCACAAATCTGGGGATATGTCCCCCATGTTGGTTGGCTGTCTCCACATGTCCTGTCCTGTGACATATTGCCACCCACTGTATGTGAATCTGTAGGCCACCACCTCTGTAATGTCCCTCACACAGGCAAGGAAATGGGGCAAGGTCCACATTAAGGAATGTCCCATATGTCATTACTAGTAGCAGTGCCCAGACCCACAGCACAATACAACGTGGGCACCTACATAGTGGTATGGCCATAGCAATACCTGACATCTGCACATATGTACAGAAGACAGACAGAAAGTAGATAGCCAACAGGTTATGTATTAGGATGAATGTTTTGAAAGATACACTTCTGAAACTGAAAGGTATGCCATTACTACATGACAGCAGTTCTCAATGACATGTCCAAATAACATAGTAGTCTACAGTTAATATCAACATATCAGATCAATATTCAATAGGAGATACATATAAACATACAGCTCAAACACCTAGAACAAGCTACTCAGTACTCAGAGTCCAGCTTTGCATGCAGGGGTGTTTGGTTCCAGTACTACAATCTGCAATCTACTCTTACTCGAAAGAGCACGGTTAAAAGTACTAACATAATGATAATATATCTGTAAAACTATTTCTGTCAACCAGTGCATTGTAGTTGGTGTAACATCATGTGACTGCATATAACTTGGGATACTACCCATATATGAAACAAATCCAAAGAGAAAAGACTCTGGTACTTCTTCTTTTGGCTTTTCCTGGTTAGGGGTCGCCACAGTGCATCACCTGTCCACTCATGATTGGCAGTGGAGTTTTACAGTGTTGAGTTGACAGCCCGGTGCCCAACCTTCCACAGAAGGCATAAAAACACACAAACACTCACACCTAGGTTCAATTTAGAGTGTTCAATCCACCTGCAGCATGTCTTTGGGATGTGGGAGGAAACCAGAGCACCCGGAGGAAACCCTCATGACCATAGGGAGGACATGCAGACTCAGCACAGAAGGCACCCCAGCCGAGAATCGAACTGGAGAACCTCTTGGTGTGAGGTGGCGATGCTAACCACTGCACCCCCGTGGCCAACTGAAAAGATTCTGGTACTACCCATGTATATCCAGGTCTCCCGTACAGTCTACTCACACCCCTGCTACTGTAATGAAAGAACATAGAAGAATATTATGTACAAGTAATTAAGTACACTTACTAAAGACGTCATTACCCTGCTATTTTATCAGACTGGAATGTGATCACTGGATACCAAGGCTAAGCTATGCTTAGCAGGTGTAACCATTGCTTAAATGTAAATGCTAAGCAGATTTGTGAACTGGTAAACGAAGCCTACACATTATAAGCACCTATTCATTTAACCATAGGTTAGCACTGCTTACCACCCGGAAAACCCATGCAAACCCAATCAAACCTGCACAAAACTGTGTTAACCACTCTGTATCCAACAGTCCTTGTTCTGCCTAGCAACAAAATAAACACCCCCCCTTGCAGGTCTTGAATCCAGGTCCCCGCACACCATAGCCTACGCAATTTACCAGTAAGCCACTTCAGCTGTATTGCTTGAGGATGTTTTCTCAAACATACCCTTCTTTACAGCCAGTTTACAATAGGGAAGAGTCAAGTCTGCAATTAGGAAGGATTGGTATCTATAAAAACATATATATAACGAGAGTAAGATATGTAGGGAGATCCATATATGTGTAGAACAATATATAGATATATTACCAATAAATACTGAGGTGTGTATATATATATATATATATATATATATATATATATATATATATATATACAAATATATGCATATATATATATATATATATATATATACATATATATATATATATATATATATATATATATATATATGGATTCGTATCACATCATTGAAAGACCATTTCACTGAAACCCATTTCACTGAGACCAAATAGTCCATTTCACCTAATACTCATTTCAGTGACAAGTAGTACTGTAAGGCAGGTCAAAGGTATATGTCCTTTTCCCCACTGTAGTGTGATCCTGGTGTTAGTATATATAGTTAGGGTGTGTGTGGGGGGCACAGCCCCCCACATTAGGGGTTGTTTGGGGCATAGCCTCCAACTTAATTTGGTTTTCTGTTGTCTGGTTTTGTTTCACAATATTTGGTAAAACCGAACTAGATGGGGGCCTACACCTCCCATACACCCCAATGAGTTTTATGTGAAATTAGTTTTAGGTGAAATGAACTTTAGGCGTACTACAGTGGGGAAACACATACATTCCCTTTCCCCACTGTAGTGTGCTTTGACACCTGTGTTCCTTAATGGTTTGTTGAACTGTTCTTCGCGGATGTGTGCTTTCGCTTAAGTGCACTTTTGCGTAACTGAGAATCCACTGTTCGTTTTCGAACAAATGGATTTTAGGTCTTTTTCAGTAGATAGATATATATATATATATATATATATATATATATATATATATATACACACAAACATATGGTGCTGATAGACCACCCACAACTCAGGCAATATACACAGTTGGATACAAAAGCAGCCATGACACTCACATCTGTCCGCACCCCACAGTCCAAATAAATGAGTGAACAGTACACTGCTACAAATCATGATAGGTCATACACAATGGCCAGCATACAACAGTCTCTTAGCAAAACAAATAAAATATCTGACCATAGCAAAGAAAAATACAACCAGCCAGTAATTCACACTATGTTTATTATACTCTGATGTCTTGGCCAAAGCCTTCAGCAGTAAACATCATCAGAAATACATGCCCTAATCTCAAAACGCAATTAACACCTAATTACATAATTGAATACACAGCCTCCAGTTGCACTCGTCATTTAACCCCCCTACCTGATAAAAACATTGCAGTTAATTTTAATACATTGAAGTCTGCACATAACAATTGTCCTTTTATGAATGTTTCATCACACCGAGGAACAGACATTTTCAGAAGCAATACCTTGAGACCCACTACAGTCCCCATGGTGTGATTTATTCAAATGTACAGCTATAGAATATACATATTTCTTATCAGTAATACATCTGACATGATCTAACAGCCTAGTTTTAAAACATGTGTTACTGTTGTCCACATAAAATATCTTACAAGGCCATCTAAGAGCATTCTCTCTACACCTCAGTCTTGAATGTACAGACTTCAACATGTTTCCCAGCCTTTCCGCTCAGCAGGAATTACAGCACTAAATAATGATAGGCCAATATACCTATCTACCTGTTACTGTTTGTCATCTGGACAAAGCCTGATGTAATTGGTGGACAGAAGCCCAAATACACGACCATACATGAAATGTTGCTGTTATACACTTAGACGGTTGCTGGTGTTACAGGGTTTGCTGTAACATATATTTTCTGAGGGATATAAAGCCAGAAAAACAAACGGATGTTACCATCTACATAATGCAATCACCAGAGTATGATACTGATTTGCCAAGGACAACACCTGTCTGGGGAACAGCCCATACATAACAGGCTAACCTGTGGCCATTATGTGCATGGCCCTACAGCTGATAGCAATGTAGAGACAGAACTTTGTCAAACTGAAACCCATGCAAAATTAGCATGTGCAGACAAACCCTGTTAAAATAGCAGTATTCCAAAGATAAAACAGCAATACTCACATTCCGGTCCTAAGTCTTGAACCTTCCCCACCATTTATTTGGCCTGTCTCTACAAGTCTTGTTGTAAGATGTAGTAGCCCACACAACTCCAGGATATCTTCCTCAAAAGTAAGGGAAAGGGCAAATGCCCACATGTAGTACTCATTTATAGCAGTGTGTTGCCATAACATTGGCTATTGGAAGAACTACACAGCTGCTCTGCATGCAGTTAGCAAGTGGGGAACCCCAATAGGTGCACAGGCCATCACCTGGTCATGAGCATCACCTACAAAAGCCATGCTGCCACCGATTCAAACCAGCTCTATCCCTGTAGTGCACAGAGAGAGAGAGAGAGAGAGAGAGAGAGAGAAATAACAAATGAAACATAAAGTGGAAAAGAGAAGAAAGAAAAAAGGTAAGTGGAACATACAAACAAGTAATTGAATGTAGTACTTAATCTGTAATAATGGGAAATATGATTTGGAGGAACATATGTCCCAACAAGGCATGCTGTACTAATGTCCTGCTAAACAGCTGCTATGGCCATTGCATCCGGCTCTCTCTGCAGTGGGAGCTATCACAGACATACATCTCAACTGCACAGATCCTCACAGAATGTCCACATTTTACCATCATGTATTTTTGTCTGTTCTGCCTGAGATCTGTACTTTTCTGGCAAATTGCTGAGGATTGAAGTCACCAGATAATGACAGACACTTGAGTTTAAGACTCCACATCCTTAAAAATATTCACTGTAATTCTAAATGTATCATTCTATGAACATCCTATGTTTGTAACAGGTATATTTAAGTCTGTCCCTATTCATCCCCCCATCATTTTAGGCATTCTCCAGATGTGATGCTCTGAGAGGTTTTGAGGTGGGATCACAGCTCAGGAGCCTGACTCACCTGGGAAAGGACAGCTCATATATGACAACTGCAGGGGTGTCTGTCAAACAGGTGTGACTGTGCCACTGCTAGGCCAGTTAATGGGATATTTAATATATTCATGTTACCTGTGATTATGAGTATGACACATTTGCCTTGTAAAGCTAAGACACCTTTAGAGGGTGTTTGCATAGTAGAGTACTGTTGCAGACATGTGTGTTGAACTACATGTGACATATTGACTTAATAACATTCAACTGTACAGTGTTCTGCTAGACAATAAGCACATTTGTGACTGATATCTGTAGTCACATACACATATACCTGTGTTATGTCAGCCAAATCATTGGCAGGTCTGTGAGCAATGACATTGTAACATAATTGCCTACTTATGACTGTTGGACATCTTCCAGGTTATTACAGTGATGTCATAATCCACTATGCAATCAACCCACTAATGTATGGTGCAGCTATATTAATACAGTATCAATACTGATGTCCCTTTTAACACCCATTTATGTGTACTATTGTCCAGACATACTGCTGTAAGAGGTAGAGAAGTATGACTGAGCAGCAAGGCTGTAAATACAGTGTTCCATACTTACATTCAACAGAAATGTATACCAGGTATCCCCTGAGCACATGTATGTATGCATATGTTCAGCTGGAAGGCACAAAACTAATCACATGGGTTTCAAGCAGTCAGGTAAATCAGTTGTGCATGTTGCACGTGTGTTATATCAGTGTCAGTGCATACAACAGACATATATGTGTACAGCTACTGGTGGTTGCATTGCCCTGACACTGATGTGGATACTGGTGAAGGCATAATCATCAGGTATTAATCAAAGAAGTATCCACCTGCGTTATGACCCTATGTCCATGCATACCTCTACCAGTTATATCAACACCTATATACAGTGGATATCGCAAGTACACACACCCCTGTTGTAATGCCAGGACTGCGTGCTGTATAACAATCATACCACAGAAAATCATTTCATAATGTCTCTCATCTTGAATGTGACCACTAACCTGTCCAATTCCACTGCAATACAATCAAAGGTGTTTCTAGGAAGGTGAGCAACTATTGTCAAGTGAAGATGTGCCATGATGTTAGACTCCAGACCAAGATGGATGAATGCTGTAACCATCTCAAGAGGTGCATACACAAGTTTAAGAGTGTGCACACTCATTCAACTGGCTTATTGTACTGAATAAGATTTCCATATGTTTTCACAGACCAGATTGTTATGTTTTCAATTGAATTGTACAGGCTATAGGTCACACTACAGGTGGGAATTGATATGAAATGAGTTATTATGGTGTCATGTTCCAATTGCACAAATACCAAGCAGTATATCAGGGGTGTGTACCCTTTATATCCACTGTAGCTATATGGACACAGCAGTACCTGACCTGTATATCCTGCCACCACCAAGGTAGAGTAATCCCCTTTGGTGGACAGCAGCAATAGACAAACCACATAATATGTTGCTACATTGGCTGTACAGGAACACATAGGTGCAGGCAACAACTTTGAAGCAAGTCCATCTATATCTGAGCAAGCAGGAAAGATCACAGGTGACATCCTGTAAGGCTGACTATGACTATGAATCAGATATATCGACACCTCCAAGGACAATTGCAACCATGTCTCCACATATGTTGTAATTCTCAGATGAAACAACACAATTCACCCTGTACTGGGAGTAAAGAACACCTCATATACACATGCCATGGATATAGCTAACCTGCATCACACAGGTAAGGTGAGAACATCGCCAACTTGTCCACACCAGTCATATATGGAGATACGCACATCTACCACACTCTGCCCCACAGCAATGGTGAGCATGTACATATCACCTACTGATGGCAACAACAGCATATCTCCATGGGGCATAATAACATCATTGTCTGCCTCCTACATGAACTCATGCATGTGCTCAGAGCTCCATCACACACCACAGTCAAACACAGACCTGCCACCATACATACACCATCCACATGGAAGATGACCACTGCCAACCTTCTACACAGAAATGAATGGAGGATAGAGGATTATGCAATCAACTGTCCAACATTGGGGGGAATAAGATAGCTTAGGGACAGGTATGTAGCGCAAGCTGCTATAGCCATGATAGCCTGCAGGTTTCCGGTGTAGTCTGCATTATTTCATGTAATATCAACTGTTGCTGTACATTTTGACAACCGTATGAGGTCCTGTGACCTTTCCTGTTTATGTCTTCCAGGTAACATGCAGAGTGATCATCTACCAGCATTCTCTATTGGGGAAACAGACATCACCACCCAATATGTGATTGGACATTATGCCCTGTCATGTGGACGGAGAGCAGAAGATGTGCGGGAGAGGACTGCCCTGTGGAACAGTGTGGTCCACAGGGTAAATGATGCTGACCTGCACAGCAGAACTTACGTGCATGTGCAACATTGGGCCACCAACCTCAAATGCCATGTCCATCAATGGGCTGCTGCTGTAGCAAGGGAGCAGCTAGCCACAGGTGGGGGCCCAGCCATCCAGCTCACACTGACACCCACCGAGGAGCTCCTCACCACACTTGGGCCACACGCTGAATGCCCAAGCCATGACACTGAGGGAAGCATTATGGAGGTGGGCTGCAGACACAAATTGGATGAGGAGCATGCAGGTAAGGGCCCAGTGGGGATAAGTACACTAATGTATCAGACATACATGTACCTGTATTGTATCTACATGCATGTGTCAGGTCCAACTGCAGTTGTGAATGGGATTTTCTAATGCACAGAGGTGCACATCTATGGTGATGACAGGACATTGTGTATTATTGTGGTTAGTACTGTAGATGTGCAGACATGCAGAATCCATCCTATACCAAGACCAAATGTGCGTCTGCTGACAATAACTCCCTCTCACAACTACCTAGGATCATCTGGTCTGCATATGGGACAGTACTCTGAAGCTGGTGGGCATTACATTGTTCTGTTGTTGCCTGGCAATACCCCAGGCATGTGAAACACATGCAATTTACCATGCACACAACCATCAGTAATAGTTATATTGCTTTATGTAATAGCTATATTGCTTGTTGTGCATGTTCGCTTGTGCTGGGGTTAACTGTTTTGCATTAAAATGATTCAAGGGGTGGTCCATGGCAGCTTTGATTAGAAGAACAAGAAGTTTTCTGGCAAATAAGAAAGTCAGCTCATATCCCGCCAGGGTTAAATGAATATGCTTCTATTAAGTGTGTTTTAAAACTTAAGGCATTATGTAGATAAGAACTAAATGATTTAAAGGACTATTATGCTTCCAAATCAAATAGGTTTTAAAGTTTTTTTATATTCAATATATATATATATATATATATATATATATATATATATATATATATGTATATAGGAGCTTTTATACGTTGTTCTAGTAAGTAAATCATATGATTTCTTAAAAACAAGGGAAGAAGGTTGAACGTTAGTGATGTAGTTTATTTCATGTGTGTATATTATACATAATAAAATAATAATATAAAGGTGTGTATATATACACATATATATGCAATAATACATCTCACTAAGAAATTTAATGATATCAGGGCTGGTTTAATAACTGTCTTTGCATTGATGTCAATATATTATATAATGTATCTATAGTAAATATGTGTATGATTTTCTATTAGCATATATGTTATATGGGTATATATATTAGATGTCAGGATGTGTTATGTTAGCAATATATGGTCATATGTATATGTTTTTTAACCTGAAGTTAAGGTTTTTATATGTGATTTGTAGGAATTTTAAAACTATGAGGTTGTGTGTTTTTTAACTTAATATAGTAATGATTTAATACTAGGTTAATTGAATTAGCATTTTAAGCAATTAAATAATTATATAATTATTGGATCAATTACGGTGTGTGTGTATATATATATATATATATATATATATATATATATATATATATATATATATATATATTTAGGGTGTTTTTTCATGTAAAATTGTCTGATGAAGTTGGGGTATTGGCCCCTTCGAAAGCACTTACAATAAAGTCGTGTTGGTGTGTTTAACTGGCTGGTGCAAGTGTTGCTACTTTCATGATCACTCTTTTTGTTTTTAACTGTATTGCATCACAGTGGTCACCACTGGGGCCTATCTGATGTGAATTCAACATTCCTGTAGCATAGCTCACAACTTGTCAGTGCCAAGATGACTGGACAGAGGCCAGCAAATTGTGCTGGACAAGCATCCTAAGGGAAGGTCATGCGTGACACATTAGTGGTATACAGTGGATATAAATTGTGTACACACCCCTGTTAAGATGCACGGTTTTCCTGTTACATACTAATTAGGATGACAGTATGACAGTCCACACCTCTTCCAGCTTTTAATGTGACCCATAACAGGTACAGTTCACTTGTAAAACTAAGCATCTGTACTCATGTATTGCACCTACAAGGCAGGCCACCTGTGAGGCTGGCAGATGTCCTATCAGCATGATGTTTTAGTCAGGTATGATACCTATTGTTGCCATATGTGTCAGTGCACTCACTGTGGCATATTTGGCTATAATATCACATACATGGGCATTGTTAAGGCACACAGGCCACTTCCGACCAAGTATAGGTTTCAAACATATGGCTATTCCAGACACATCAGTACAGAGGAGTGTACAATGGTTTAACCTGCTGCATGTGAGGCAGATGGTGTTACCACACTATATAAAGTAATGGCAGCAGGAGATGGTCACCAGCTATGTATGATATACACATCAAAATGGTATAAGACACACATGATAGGATCCTCACACATGCACAAACAGGTGCCAGTATTAAGATTAGAACTCCTGCCAATCTAGGTATTCCTATTATAGTGCTACACATTTATCAGATGCACCTCACAGCTTATACATTTCCACATATTCCAAAGGTACTTCTAAGGTGGATGACATCAACAAGTCTACTAAATTAGAGTAAAGGGAAGTGTAAAGGGTAGTACACAGGTCAAAATTGGAATGAGCCAGACAGTACATGATTAACACACACATACTTGCCAGTACTGATATTAAAACTTCTGCCTATCTTGGTATTCTTACTATAGTGGTACACAGTTATGAGACATGCCACAGAGCTTATACATTTTCAACTCATCCAAAGGTACTTCAGAGGTGGATGACATCAACAGGTGTACTAAATTTGAGTGAAGGTAAGTGTAAAGGGTAGTACACAGGTCGAAAATGGCATGAATCAGACAGTATATGATTCACACACACACACACACATACTCTTGCCAGTATTGGGATTAGAATTCCTGCCTACCTAGGTATCCCTACTATAATGCAATGCAGTTATAAGACACACCATAGAGATTATACAGTTACAGAGCAACCAAAGGTACTTCTGAGGTGGAGGACATCTACAGGTCTACTAAATTGGAGTGAAGGCAAGTGAAAAATGGTAGAACACAGGTCAAAATGGTATGAGCCAGATAGTACATGATTCACACAAGCACACCAGCCAGTATTGGTATTAAAACTCCTGCCTATCTAGGCATGTCTGTTAAAGTGTTACACAGTTACCGCATGCTCTACAGAGCTTACTGAATTTTACATGGCTAAAGCTGCTGATATCTGCACAGCTGTAGTAAAGTATTACAGGTGTCAAACAGTCTGCCTTCTGTTCCACACATACATCATGCTAGTTCTTTCTGTGTTGCACTTCAATGAGCATTATGGCTTGGCACTTCACCAGGTTATTGTATCATGAAGTGTGGCACACCTGTGAGCCATCATCAGTACTTGTTCATCACAGTACTTACTAGTTATGTCCACACTTCCTGGCATGTCTGAAGGGTGGTTATCTGTGCATTCACCCATTGGCCTAGTGCACATGTCCATTCTGGAGCACTGTTGCAACTGCCGCATGTACACAGACAACCCTCCCCTCTAAACTCCAAACACTCAGACCTGTGAGGGTTACCCATATATCACCCAATGTGGACATATGCACTCTCCAGCAAAGAATTGATTAGCAGGTCAAAAGGATAAGATTAACACCTGCACCACACCATGTAGAACAAATAGCTCACCATGACACCCACTTTGACAGCCATGACATACAATGAAAAGCCACACACCCACCTTCCCAGAGACACTCAATGGACATATACCCAAACAGCACAGACCAGCAAGGCAGACACTCACTTAGACACCGTGACATGGCACATGTCAAGGGACACATATTTAACCTACACCGTCTGCCCCCAACCTAAGCCCCTAAGGCTAACCACCTTGCACAATTCAGAGATCAAGGGTAACTCAATACTGAGGCACATACATCCTACTCACTAGGTTGAATATGGAGCAGGTAACAGCCAAATATAAATCACATTTTACATGGCTAAAGCTGCTGATATCTGCACAGCTGTAGTAAAGTATTACACTCCACTGCAAAGCCATGGAGAGGATCATAATGGACCTCATAAATAAAGACATAGGGAATTTGCAGACTTTGGATCCATCCCAGTTTGGCTTTGTCAAAGGCAGATCATGCCTTCTAAACTTGGTTGACTTTTTCGAAACAGTCACCAAAGCCATTGATGAGGGAAAGGCAGTCCATACAGCCTACCTCGATCTGGCGAAGGCCTTTGATACAATACCCCACTTGGGTATCATTGAAAAACTCATCAGCTTAAATGTTAACCCATACATCACAAGATGGGTTGCAAACTGGCTGAGTGACAGAACCCACAGGGTCAGAGTTGCTGGCGCCATGTCAGACTCAAAGCCTGTCACAAGTGGTGTACCACAGGGCTCAGTCCTGGGCCCACTCTTGTTTGGCATCTACTTTTCCAAGTACAAGCAAACACAGGAGGGTTATGGCTGACAAAGTTTGCAGATGACTGCAAACTGGGCCATAGTAGAAAACACATCTGACACAGATATCCTTCAGAAGGGTCTCACAGAAATGGATAACTGGTGCCAGAGCCATGGCCTAAAGTTAAATGCCAAAAAATGCATAGTCATACCCTTCGGGAAAAACAAGGTTACCCCTAGCTACCAAATAGGTGGCAAGCCACTGAGTACAGAAGAAGTTATCAGGGACCTGGGGACCCAGGTTGATAGTAGTCTGTCATTCGACACCCATGTAGCTAAAGTAGTTAGGAAGACCTTCTACATTGCCCACCTTATCATGAAGGGATTCTCATCTAGATCAAGGGAGGTCATAGTCTCCTATACTCATCACTCATCAGACCAATGATTGAGTACAATGCCCCATTCGAATGTATCTGACCCGACACTTGCAGCAGCTGGAGAGGCCACAAAAGTTCCTCACCAAAAGGATAAAGGGTCTCAAACATCTGTCCTATGCTGCCCGACTGAAAGAACTCCAGCTCTATTCAGTCGCTTACCGCTTGCTCAGAGGTGACCTTTGCCTAACATACAAGGCCATGTCAAACCCAGATTTGATGAATATGCTTCACCTCAAAAAATCTAGATCCGTCAGAGCCACAAGGGCGGGAGACTTAAACCTCGACACGGCTATTAATAGGACGTGCTGGAGGGATAGATTCATCACCCAAAGACTCCCTATGCTGCGGAATAAAATCCCGGTATATGTGAGGCAGAGCACCTCGCTGGCCTTCTTCAAGAGAAATCTTGACCAATGGATGGGAGATCGCAGATATACCCCAGGGATTACCTCAGTGTCACTGCTCAACAGAGGCACAGCAAAATAATGGGTATAGTTCCCCATACTAAAGGGGTGGCGTAAGCCACAAAACTATGGGCTAGGCTTGTAAATGCCCTCGGGCAGATAGCCTAGTATGAACCTATGAACCTATGAACATGCCAGCATCTAACACGTGACACAGCCAGTCATGTCATTCCACAACTACGAGTATCACAACATATCCATGTGGGTGTGAATGAATTGGGACACACCTCCCTGGACTACATGGCAGGAGACATGGTTGAACTCTCTGATTATGCGGTTCAGGTCAGTGTGACAGTAGCCCTGGGGTGTGTACCGCTGTCACCCAGAATGATGCTGCTGTACTATCAACAGATTCTTTACTGCAACATTGGGTTACATGTTATGTGTCATTCTCAGGGGATCCAGGACCATTCTCTTTGGGATGGCATGATTGCAAAAACACAATGACTTGCCATGGATGTCATACATCTGTCACCCTTGGGTTGCCAGGTACTGGCTATGTGTCTTGCCACCTCTATGGTGCTTTATTAGGCAGTGATCCTAATGCTATTACCTTCATAACAGCTACAGGGTATCGTTGGCTGTTGGGTGACCGGAGTTAGGGGCTTATCCTGAGACTAGTGGTCAACTGTTAAACTCAAGCAAACTTTTTTCCTGCCCACCATCCTCCTGAAATTTAAGGAACCTCAACAACTGAACCCATACCCTACACTACCAAGAGAGACTGACTTACTAAGAGAATTTAAAGTGGTCAACTGTTAAACTCAAGCAAACTTTTTTCCTGCCCACCATCCTCCTGAAATTTAAGGAACCTCAACAACTGAACCCATACCCTACACTACCAAGAGAGACCGACTTACTAAGAGAATTTAAAGTAGTCAACTGTTAAACTCAAGCAAACTTTTTTCCTGCCCACCGTCCTCCTGAAATTTAAGGAACCTCAACAACTGAACCCATACCCTACACTACCAAGAGAGACTGACTTACTAAGAGAATTTAAAGTGGTCAACTGTTAAACTCAAGCAAACTTTTTTCCTGCCCACCATCCTCCTGAAATTTAAGGAACCTCAACAACTGAACCCATACCCTACACTACCAAGAGACCGACTTACTAAGAGAATTTAAAGTGGTCAACTGTTAAACTCAAGCAAACTTTTTCCTGCCCACCATCCTCCTGAAATTTAAGGAACCTCAACAACTGAACCCATACCCTACACTACCAAGAGAGACCGACTTACTAAGAGAATTTAAAGTGGTCAACTGTTAAACTCAAGCAAACTTTTTTCCTGCCCACCATCCTCCTGGAAATTAAGGAACCTCAACAACTGAACCCATACCCTACACTACCAAGAGAGACCGACTTACTAAGAGAATTTAAGTATGCTGAGTTACCTTGTTTGACCAGACTTACTCTATTTTTGTATCTCAGGTTAAGCATCCCTCCTGAATTACTAGCAGCCTACATATTTTCCCACCCACCATATATACCTCAATTTAATTCCTATCCCAATCTACCTCAACTATTTCTGTTTGCTAGCACATCACACTCTATCCTTTTCCCGTTTTGTGCTTAGCCCCCTGCTCTGGTGTCTGTCCCTGCAAAAATACAACTGGCCACTAGGTGGCACCCTTATTCTTTTTCCTGCTGCTACTTCTCTCTTCCCACTCTTATGCTTATCTTCTGCCCCACTAAACCTTTCATATCTGTCCTTTAACTGAAACTTTTTTCCAGAACTGCTTTTTAGCCTAGCCTCTCTTACCTTACCTCGATTCTTCTGACTCTAGCTTTTCTACTTACTTTATTTCAATACACTAGCTGACTATCTAATACACCTTCTCTAACCTACTGACTTACCTGTTAGTTCTTCCCTTGCACTGATTGTTTCCTGCTGAACTCCACTCTCTTGTGTCTTCTGCCTCCGGGCTCACTCCGCTCCCTACCCTGCCCCAATTCCCACCCCCCAGGGTGTCTACCTATATCTCTCTTTACCACACCCCTCCACTCCTCAATTCTTTCCCAACCAACCACTCACTTCTTTCTAGCCACACCCTACATTTATACCTCCACACCCACTAGCTTTACATCTCCCTTATTATCTCTAACCTTTTCTCACAAAAGCTAATCCTTCTCCTCCTCATACTACTTATACTTACTACTCTATCATTCACTAACCTCACCCTTCACTAATATCCTTAACCTACTAGGTACAAACCTTCCCCTATCATCTATAGCCTTTCTCACCTAAAGCAGTCCTTTTCCTTATCTCTCTACCTATAATTGTTTTTTCCCTCCTCTCTCAACATGCCTAACCTACACCACTGTCTACTACTAATGTCATTGTTCACTTCTCTTACCACTACCTATTTCCTTACCTCCTATGAACAACCCCTTCTCAAAACTCTTTTCATACCATCCAAATACGCTACTACATCACTTCCTGTTTCATGCACAAACTTTAATAATTCCACATATAACCATAGCTACATCCAAGCCAAATATCACCGACTTTTTTCATATAAAACACTCAATTCCTAACACTCGAAAATTATATGACTTTAATCCTAAACTTAGCCGGTATCATAACTTCACTTTGATCCACTCCCTTAAGGATGGAGACATTCATCCAAACCCAGGCCCAAAGTTTCACTCATCCTTCTCTAATAGTATTGAATCTAATTTTATCCCATTACTATCAGCTCAATCCTCAAAAACACTCAAAATTGCCCATCTTAATATACGTAGCATCTGCAACAAAATTACTCAAGTTCATGCTCTCCTAGATGTCCACCGCTTTGACATCCTTTGTTTAACTGAAACATGGCTTAAACCAACAATAAAAGATACGGAAATCATTCCCCCAGGTTACAATATTATTCGAAAAGACCGCATCAAGAAAAAAGGTGGAGGGGTTGCTATTCTCTACAAGGCAGGATTACAAATCAGTAAAATAAACCACAAACCACATTCTGATGACAATACAGAAATAATTATTTCAAAACTACAACTAAACAACCAGAAATCAGTTAACATCATCTGTACTTATTTCCCACCAGGTAACAATCAAGATAAACTAGAAGACCTATTAAGTTGCCTTTCTCTAAATTATCCACAAGAAACAATACTACTAGGAGATGTTAACACCGACTGGAATTTATGTAACAATAACAACCCATCCTCTCTGATCAATTTGAATGGTTTCTCACAACTCATTAATTCCACAACTAGAATAAACAAATCCAATAACAAAGAAAGCATTCTGGACTGGATATTAATAAATGGTCCAAAACAAAACTATACAACAGGAACCCTACCAGATGACCTTAGTGATCACTCTCTAATATATATAATAAGACATAAAACAAATGTTAACATTTCTCCTCCTGTTGTAACTATACGCAGTAACAAACACTTTGACCAGAAAATGTTCCTAACCGAACTTAAGCATTGCAAATGGGAACCCTTAAGTCCCTTCCAATAAATGAAGCAGTGTCCTACTTCAATAAGACTTTCCTAACAATCCTAGATCATCATGCCCCAATTCGTACCATAAGAGTGAAAAACAAACCAGCAGTATGGCTCACAAGTGAGACCAAAAAGCTAATCCTTTCCAGGAACAAATCCTGGACCAAATGGCGTACCACTAAACTCATAACTGATCAGCAAAATTTTAGACAACAACGAAATATGACTAAAAAGGCAATCATACAGGACAAAAAAACTTTTATATCCAACTTCAACAATCTTCCTCCAAAATCACAAAAGTTCTGGACCTCTATTAACAGACTAATATCCCCAGGTAAAGTAGTAACACCAACTCCACTTGGCAGCAACTCTGATGACCCTACAAAACAGCAAATGTTTAATACCTTCTTTACCACAGCTGTACAAAACTTAGCAAATAAACAATATCCTGACACTGCCAACCTGCCACAAGCCCCACCCTCCTTTCCACCTAGAACCAATACCCACCTCCTTCATCTCCTCCTTACTTCAAAACTTAAACCTTCTACCCCTCAGCTGACAAATTACCAGGGAATATCTACAACTAGGAGCCTCAGCCATTGCCTACCCAATCTCTATATTGATTAACAGAACTATTAAGGAATGCACTATTCCATCAATCTGGAAAATCTCACATATTATTCTCCTTCACAAAGGTGGCGACTCTACTGAATACTCAAACTACCGTCCCATAGCTCTTCTGTCTCCTCTTGCTAAAATAATGGAGAAATGTATCCACAAACAATTAATTACCCACCTACTCCACCACAATCTCTTAGCGTACTGTCAACATGGCTTTCCTTACCACAGTACTACCACAGCCCTACTTTCTTTTACCAACTGTATCAACACAAATCGAAACAATAATTTCCTGTCATCAGCACTCTTTGTAGATCTTTCTAAAGCCTTTGATATGGTCAACCATAAACTTCTACTCCACCTTCTAAAGTCCCTATCACTTGATAAATCCGCTTGAACTGGTTCACATCCTACCTGGATAATCGTAAACAAGCAGTTCTCTGGCAGAATCATCTTTCTGAACTTCTACCTACTTCCCTAGGTGTCCCACAGGGCTCTATCTTAGGCCTAGTTTTATTCTCCATTTTCATCAATGACCTTCATCACTCAATCCCCTACTGTACCTGCATTCAATACGCGACTCCACAATTATTTGCTCAGCAAAATCCCAAACTGACCTACATTCTCTCACACAAAATCCTTCACCACAATAGAAAATGGTTCTCTAACCATTGTCTTCTCCTCAACCCTAAAAACAAATTATTGCTGTTTACACCCTCACACACATCTCCTCTTCATTTTACACTTCAATCCAACAATGGTACCATAATTTCTCCTGACACCACCACCAAACTCCTAGGAATCACAATAGATAATCAACTTAAATTTAACTCACATTAACACTATAATAAAATCTACCAACAAAAACTCGGATCTCTATATAGAATTAAACAATTTCTATCACCACTATCCAGATCTACAATAGCAAGAACTCACTTACTCTCTACCCTATTATATGCCTCCCCCATCTATACTAACCTGTCCCAATATAATCATAACAAACTAGCTAAATCTTATAATAACATTGCCAGATTTGCCACTAACTCACCTTATAGGACTCATCACTGTCAAAACCTAAAACAACTAGGCTGGCTTGAATTACCTCACCTCCTACAATTTAACCAACTTATTATTGCCCATAAAGTCCTTTATCAACCTAACAATACCCCAACTCTCTCTACCCTCATAACGCCATACCATAACCTGAAAAAGTTCACTCAACTAAAAAAATGCAGATGCAAACTTCTTTATCTAATAATTCTGCAGGAGACTCTCTTTTCTCTAACTTTGTTGGTAAAATATGGAACCTCCTACCAATTGACCTAACAGCTCTTACATCTCTCCCATTATTCAAAATTAACCTTAAACATTTCCTCTCCAACCACTGGTTATGCTCTTGCAATAACCCTGACTAATCTGCTTTTTCATTTCCTTGTCCTCTGCTCTACCATGTCTCCCTCAAATTTTTCTCTGTTAAAGTTTATCCTTATATCATAATTACTCACTGACCTTTCTACTCTGTCCAGCTCTACCTATCCCATCTAACCACCAATCCTGTTTTCCAAATCCTGTCTTATCCTGTAGATGTCCTTAGTAACCTTATATCCCCATCTTTTATCGATTTACTTTCTTATTGTTTTTTTTGTGGGAAAATAGTCAAATCATTTTTTTACTATGAACAAATCTTGTTCTTGTAACATTTTGCTATACATTTTTGTATTGTTATTTTTAAATTACTTGTAACATTAAATGTTTTGAAAACTCGGGGCTTTTCTCCTCGGACCTCCACTGAAAATGGACATGTATCCAGTTGGACTAGCCCGGTTAACAAATGTAAAATAAATAAATAAATAAAATGTATGCAATCTTAGGGTCATGCTGCTCAACAGTGGACATCTAACTATCAGGATGCAGTCACTCATAGCAGTTGTTGGAGTGGTGGACACATCTGCTGTAATGGAGAGGTGGTTCACAGCAGCAGACAGCAGACCTGCAATGTCATGCTATGATGTATTCCACAGCTGTCAGCCCCCAAACATGGTCATACCACATCTCCACAGGTGGTGTTGTCTCCATATTCATTATGTATAGGAACACCTCCAGACTAGCATCCCATCATAATGCATTGGAGATACTTCTGGTACAACTGCCTTGGAGTAATATTGTTATCCAGAACATAGCATGCTATGGGTCCATATCTATGTCCCTAGACCGTCAATGTACATTCCTCAACACCCTGCCATCTCTGATAGTCCAGTGTGACACTGACATAGTATGAGTCTTCAGCTACCCTTCCATCATCTGGGGAATGTAGCCAATCACCAGTACAGTAGCACAACACTTCTGGGATTCATCATTTCCATTGCCCTAGATCAGCTCATACTGACCCCTACTAGAGGATGCAACAACCTAGACCTGTGTTGACCACTTAAATATGGGACCATTACTCATCCCCAGATGTCAATCCCTGCATGGTGAGATTCACACAGGTTGTAATCAACATGGAACTCAACATGTCAGCCACACCCCCCTGGAAAGATAACCACCTGGCAAAAACTTTACAAAGCTGACTTTGCAGCCATGAAAACAGGGGTGGATACCTTCACTGCACCCATAGCAATGGGATGTAGCTGAATGACTGTGGAATCATACACATAGGCACTGTACAGACAGGTACATGAATGCATGGTATTAGCCAGAGCCAACAGAACCCAGGCACTGTCCTCCAAACACTGGGAGACAATGTGATGGTTCCCTGCCATTACTAAAGTGTACATCAGAAGAAGGACACTGCTGCAGGGAAAGGTGGTGTCCTATGACTGTTGAACTTCCTTATTAGCCTCAAACACCACTTTGGATCCCTCATGGAGTCCCTGGCAGTCATCTATGGCAGCAGAGATACAGCAGATACTGATGACAGTCACAACAACCTTGACAGTTACATCAACAACCTCTACAGCATTCAACACAAGTGCTGGGAGTTACTGCACAAAGCTAATATCTATCCTGAGATAACAGATATTGGCCACAGTCTTGGCAATACATTCAGTGCCAGCTTTACCCTTCTCTCCCCCCACATGTGAAGTGCTGAGTGAATGCGTTCTCACATGCTGTATCCCATTTCCATTCTAGGCATCTGTGTGTCACCAGGATGTTGCCCTGAAGCAAAGCCACAGGGTATGGCAGTGTTTTGACACATCCAAGATGTCATAGGCAGGGTACAGTATGTGGATAGTAATTCCCGGTCTGTAACACAGTGATTGCATATGCATCACAGATTATAAGGCTGAGGGTTGTACACAGGTACATGTTGATGTACAACATCTGTTGTAAAATGGAGAATAATACATGTTCTAGTTTGGACACACCTCCAATTGCTAATAACCACAGCCACAGGGGATATTCATAAACCAAACACACTGGGATTACTATTCACAAACACACACACACACACACACACACACACACACACACACACACACACACACACACACACACACACACACACACACACACACACACACACATTTGCCAGTACTGAGATCAATAGGTTCATTGCTTCATAGGTGTGTAGTAGTTGAATGGGCCTGAAGGCTCTACAAGGCTAGCCCAAGGGACTACCTTGGTATCAGGCCACATGGCAATAGTCCCCAGTGTGGCTCAAGATTATTGTCACTGGAGTGGTCCGCAGAGTGGGTATTGTATTCCCCATCCACTCATCCAGGTATCTGTTGTGGGTAGCCAGTGATGTGGACTGTTTCCCATGTATGTGATCTATATTCCATAACATGGACAGTGTCTGGGTTGTGCACATGTCCCACATGCATGTTCTTTGACATGTGGAAGTGTGCTTGTGGTCTCTGGGGCATGTTTTGTGGACAGATTAGTATCTTATGATGTAGCATTCCTGACCTCATTTGGTGAGACCTGGCAATTTAACTGAGGTAGTGATTTCACCTGTATTGACAGCATTATATGGGTATTCAGTGGAGTTAGTGGCATCTGTCCATACAGAGTATGTGTATAAGACATGACATTCCCTTTGTGGGTACTTTTGCAGACTCTACAGGTGTTGCAGCATCAAGTGGGGAACATGGTAAAAGGGCCATTGTACACATTGATTGGGCTACTGAGGGGATGGAACAGGGTGCCATGTCCTTTTACTTGCTGGATAACACACACTCAGTCAGGAGATGTAACACATCAAAGTACTTTCTGATGTCACTGGCACTGTTGTGGTCACCAGGCATGTAGTCCACTGCAATCACACTGTGGGTACTATACGGGAGGCAATATGCAGGGAAACTACCAATATAGTAGTTGTTGCCTAGCCAAGTGTGTTTGTGTATAATACATTGGTGGAGAGTGGTCTCTGAGTAATAGAAGGGTTGCCTATATTATTCACTAATCCATACTGTCACATTTAGGGCTGTGGATTGTCTACACCAACCACTATGATGTTTGACAACTGTTGGCCTTGTAATGTGGACATTGGGACATATACTAGGTCCTCAACATAATAATTTAGCAAAACCCAGCCCCCAATGGATCCTGTCTCTCTCTCTCTCTCTCACACACACACACACACACACACACACACACACACACACACACACACACACACCAGTACTGAGTTTCAAACCCCTACCTAGCTATGTATTACTATTAGTGTACAGCATTTATTGCATGTGCCATGGAGCTTATAGGATGGATGTTGTCCCAAGTTACTTCTAAGGTGAGGAACATCACCAGCCCTTGTAAATACTGACATTGGGTGATGTAGTGGGTGAGAGATTCCAAAACATATTTTACCCTGCACACACATTTACCAGGGATGAGGTTCAAACTTCTATCAAATTGTTTTCGGACACTTATGTTGCACATGTACCACATGCACCACTGACCTTATATAGTTTAGGATTGGCAACAGGTACTGCTAAGGTGGATGATATTTGTAGGACTGCTAAAATCAGGAACTGAGATGTGCACTGGGTATAAATGGGGCCAAAATCTTTGAGATACAGACATACATATGCACACACACAAACACTTACCAAGTTGAGAGCCAAACCCATACCTATGGAGTTATTGCTATTACAGTGTACCACATGTATCACACATGCCACAAAGGTTATAGGCTGGATGTTGTCCCAAGGTACTTCTAAGGTGAGGAACATCAACAGCCCTTGTAAACACTGGCATTGGGTGATGTAGTAAGTGAGAGAGTCCATAAAACATTTTACCCTACACACACATTTACACTTGCCAGGGGTGAGGTTCAAACCTCTTCCTAACCATCGATTCAGACCATTATGGCTACACATTTACCACATGCACCACTGACCTCACATGGCTTAGGGCTGCCAACAGATACTTCTAAGGTGGATGATATCTGCAGGACTGCTAAAGTCAGGCACTGAGATGTGTACTGGGTGTAAATGGGGCCATAATCTTTGCGGTATGGACATACATATGTACACACACAAACGCTTGCCAGGGATGATATTAAAATCCATACCTATGTAGTTATTGCTACTACATTGTTCCACATTTATGGCACACACCACGGAGCTTACATGCTGGAGAGTTGTGCAAAGGTATCTTTGAAGGTGAGTGACATCAGCAGCAGTGCTAAAGGAGAGGTAAGGGAAGTGTTGTAAGTGTGAATGACCACAAAATCAGGTCTCTACAAGGATACACACACTCTCAGATTTACACAGTTGCCAAGATCAGAATTGGAACAAGTACCTCACTAGTTTGCTACACTACACTATTACACAGTTATCACAAGTGCCACAGAGCTTATATGCTGGAGAACTGTCCAAAGGTATCTTTGAAGGTGAGTTACATCAGCGGAAGTGCTAAAGGAGGGGTAAGGGAAGTGTTGTAAGTTTGAATGATTACAAAATCAGGTCTCTACAAGGATACACACACTCTCTCGCAAAAACACTCACATTTACTAGGATCAGGATTGGAATACCTACCTAACTAGTGTACTACACTACAGTATTATGCAGTTATTGCAAGTGCCATGGAGCTTATAGGCTGTGGAGCTATCCAAAGGTATCTTTGAAGGTGAGTGAGATCAGCAGCAGTGCTGAAGGAGAGGTACGGGCAATTTAGTGAGTGTGAATGGCCTCAACCACATTCATCTAGAAACACACACACACACTCACACAATTTTATATTTGACAGGACTGAGATTACAATTGCTACATGGATACCTATTTGTACTGTAGTGTTACACATTTTTCACAAGCACCACTGACACTATAAAGCTGACGGCTAACCAAAGGTATTTCTAGAGTGAATGATATCAGCACATCTTGTGATATAGGCCAATGAGATGTGTAGTGGATGGGACAGGCCTCATAATGGGATTCTCTCTGTCGCTGTCTGTCTTTCTCTTCCCCATGTCTCTGTGTATGTATGTTTGACATATTGTATTATGTTGGCCTTAGATATGTGCGTGTATTCCTATCTAGTATGTGCATGTGAAGTATCAGTGGTGTACAATTTGGTGTGTGTGGACACACAGCTGCAAATAACTGATATCTGTAGTCTACTGTGTTGTGAGACATGAGCTTCATTTCTCTAAGTGGAGGAGCATGGCCAGTATGACCTTCTGTATTCAGTGTGTGCATCCATTCCAGGGAGGGTTGGACTCCAGTTCAGGGTTTTGTGTGCTACAACTACACCTAGAAAACTGTTTCTGGAGGATCTCTGTAGATAGGTTGCCAGTATGGAGACACAATGGGCTTAATATACAGGGGATATTGTAACCATTATCTGTGCTGCTTGTGTGACATGTTTGGTTGTAACATAGATATTCTGAAATATGCACTGTTTTGCACTGTGATGTGTCATGTCATCAACTATTGACAGTTATCATTCTTTGCTCACAGTTATTTACCGGGAAATATGAGATGAATGAAGCTGACACCAATATTCTGAGGCATATAGACTACACATTCTGGCACACACCTGCCATTGTGGAGGGGTAGCTACAGACAATAGACTGCTGGTTCTATGGAAATGGTGCAGCACCTTGTTAGTATGCTGGCTGGGGTTCCCCTCCTTGTGCTTTCTCAATTTCAAGGAATGGTCATATCCTGCTGGAGTCATACCTCTCAGCTGTACCCAGGTTATCCAGGGCAGGACTCATGTATCTGGTTAGTTTACCTTCACATTGTTGTTTACAAGTGGTTTTGTGGCTATTCATTCATGGGTTTGTAGTCAGGAGTAGTAAGGACGGACATTAGAGTTTCAGACTTCACATACTCCTTAACATCCATGCTTCTACACCCCTCCCATCTATTATTCTTTCCTCCACCTAACATTATGTAAGCAATATCTCAGAGGTATCCCTATAGTTCATAGCTTGCAGTGGTGGTGCTGCGGTAGCGTTGTCGCCTCACAGTAAGACATTGTCCTGTTTGATTCTCAGCTAAAGCGTCATCTGTGTGGAGACATGCGTGAATGGGCATACCTTCGTTGAAGGTTGTACATTAGGGCTGGCAACTCAGTACTTAAAAATCTACTGCCAATCATTAGCAGACCGGAGTTCCGCTGTGGCGACCCCTAACCGAGAAAAGCCAAAAAATACAACAACATCCCTATAGTTCATAGCTTCATAGATTGATACTAGGCTATTGGCCCTAGGGTCTATACAAGCCTAGAAATAACAATTCTCTGGATATTTCTTCCCACAATATTAATTTCCCTGGGCCTTTATCCCAGTAGTATTTATGGCCTGATCCACAGTCCTTGCAGTAAGACATGGGGAGGCATGCTACTAGTATTTGTCAACATGGCCTTACATTTGTTTTCTGTTTACTGTTAGGTTCTTAGTTGGAAACCCCTGACATTCCGTACATTGGCACTATGGGTGAGGCATTGGCCTTTGCCATAGGACTGTAGGCCATTTGAGAGTGCTGCAGGACATCTGTTACTGCATTTCTACATGGGATTGTGGAGGGGGGTGCACACCTGCAGACTTTAACATTTGAAATGACTGTACTGGTATTTTGGTTACTCTGTTGGCTTCCATTTCATATTGTATTGCGACCTACCATGCAGACAGGAGGCATATCAGTAGAGTATACATGTTAGATCTTAATAGCATATATTTCAGTTTCAGACTTCTTACTTTTCAGAACTGGAATGCAACTGCCAGACGTGTTGTAATATTTCTGTGTAGGTCTGGTGGGGGGCTGGTCACCACTGTCATCATTTGGGGGCTTTAGCCCAGCCTTTCTTGATGGTCATCTACACCTATCCTGCTGGGTGAGGCTGGTGGTGCATATGTGATCCTCACTGACATTCATGTGTGTGACCTATTGACACTCACAGTTCTTTGGGCCATCACATGTTCTGCAGTGGGGGATGTCACATTGTGTAGTGCTGCCTAGTATGTTGACACCAGTATTTGTTATGAATTTCCTGCTGCCCCATATAGCTGTCTGCTGCTATCCTATTCAGCCACCCAATTCCCTTGCATGCTTGTATCCATATCATACAGCCAAGCATGAGAACATACTACTCCATTCAGTAACTGATAGGAAGAGTGACTTACCTTGTTGCTAGGCCAGTATTGAGGACAGTGCTGGAGGGCTGACTATGTTGAATGCACATTGTATACTCCCTGTACATGCTAAAGCTCAGATAGTGCCATGTTTGGCATCCCTTTTACTGTATGTGTGAGTCGGTGAGAAGTATCAGTGCCTGGGTTCCTACAGTGTCAGTGTGTGTGCTATGTGTTGCCTCTTTGCCAAGGCCTGGGCATACTGTGCATGCCTCCTTCTGCCTACAGGGGCAGGCTCAGGATGTTTCTCCTCTGAGTCCCTCTGTGCCTGTGCTGGCCTTGGCAATGGTGGGAGGCTGTGTGGCCCTGCCCTGTTCTGTTCCTCCTGCAGCTGTTTCCACAGGATCATATTGTGTAGCATGGCACATACTATGAACATTTGTGTACATGTAGCTGGAGAGTACTGCAAGGCTCCACTGGATATGTCAAGGCAGTGGAACCGTGACTTGAGCATCCCAACCACATGCTCTACAATTATCCTGGTTTGTTCGTGTTCCTCATTATGGTGTGTGTGCATTTCAGATGGGTGTCATCAGCCATGGCTCCAGTGCATAGCCAGCATCCCTCACTAGATGGCCATATGGGATGTCCTCCCTGGCAAATGCCTGATACAGCTATGAGCAATGCCAGATGTAGGAATCGTGATAGCTTCCAGGGCTGCCAGCACACACTTTCATGATAATGCCCTGGGCATCACACATGACCTGGCAGTTGATGGAGGGAAAGCCCTTGAGGTTTATGTAGACCCTGCCCTGCTCACTTGGTGGTGCTTTGATGTGGATGTGCATGCAGTCTATAGCACCAACTACTTCAGGGTATTCTGCTATATGGTGGAAGAGACACATACATGTAGTCAGCACCTCACGGGTGGTGGGGAAATATATGTGCTCATTGGCATGTTATGTCATGGCATCCAGGAACTGTTCAAGTACCCTGAACGCTGATGCCTGTGAGATCCCCATGATATCCCCAGGTGGTCTTTGGAAGGTACCTGTGGCTAGTATTCTTAAGCCTAGACATACCTTGGTATCCACTGGGATGGGTTCCCCTCTATTAGTTCTGTGTGTAAGGTGTGGCCGGCACAGATCAACGATTTGCTGTAGAATGTCCTTGTCCACCCTATAGTACTCTACTATCTCCAGCTCATGTAGGACCTGGTAGGTTACCCTGAGTCTGTACACTCTTCTCCTCCTTCTCAATGTGGGTTGGTTATCAGCATTCTCCTCCTCACCACCCTCAGTCTTTAGCACATATTGAAGGAGTAAAGCAGCAGCAGCCTCTAACATATCTAGTTATTCATGCCATTTAAAAATCCCCCATCTGTGTACACCAGTGGTGTAGAGTTTGTGGGGAAAACCAGTCTATAAGGTGTTTACATAGTTTATATTAGTGTGTTGGGCTGCTGCATATGTAATTTTCTGATTCTGATACATTCCACCTGCCAGCTATGCTAGTTCTCCTTGATTGCCTTCCTACTGCTGGTTCCCCTTCCAACTTCCTCCCTATTTAAGCCCAGAGGCACGCAGCACATACCCAGTGCTCAAATGTAAACTGTTCTGCTATTTCCTGTGGGTTTTTTTTTTTTTTTGGACTGCTGCACACAGAGTACACCCGTTTAGCTAATTTAAGCACTTTTAAGCATGCTCTGCATTTCATGGAAAAAGACAATACAGCCTCAGATACACCCCCTTCCTTAGCTGTGATTAGCTAAGGGCAAACATGGGCCACAGAGCTCCAATGAGCTTACAGCAAGCATGACACACACCCTTATGAAGTCATTCAGCTCTTATACTTGCACTGTTATGTTGCTGCACCTACACAGTTAGGTACAAGCTGACACTTTGAGGAAATCTGTGATTCAGTATAACTCCCCTCATTTTCATACCCCAGTGTGTAAGTCCTTAGTTACTGCACTTAGATGGACCCTTTCCCCTTGACAACCAGTGCTCCCTCATATTGTTTACATTTTGCATGCCATTGACTATAATGGCAAATTGCAGAAATATCTTAAAATTGACTTTTCTCATTTTGTTTTTATTTTATTATTTGCACGATCCCGTTTGTGTGCAGCTGCCCTAAGCTTAAATGGCCATGATCAGCCAAAAAAAAAAAAAAGTTTAATTTCATAAAAAAATAAACTATTATTAATGCCAATGGCCTTATATTTGGCCATTGGCATGTGTGTGTGACTGTAATGCATGCTTTCCATTAGCTGTCCTGCCTCCATTTGCTCAGATGCAGAATTGCATTCAGTTACTAACCGAATACATTTCTTCTCTGAAACTGTTACTGCACGGAATCCGGAGAGCTTTGTGGATCACAAAATCACCTCATTTGCATGTTTTTTTATCAGCAAATGAGGTGATTTACATCCTGCATGACTTTCCCTGCAGGAACAGTGTAGGGCTGCTCATGCATGTGAAAACAGCACTTTCCTGGATAGCTTGGTGGCCATTTTCCACACAGAAGCTCCTACACTGTTCCTGCAATGAAAACAGCCATTCATGAATCCCGGGGACAGTTTGTACATGCAGTAACATGTCTGTCACAAATACACCACTGTGACCTCAGTAGATACTTAAGAAAGGAATATCATTTCAACATCTCCATATGTAACAAATGATCATCCAAGTTCATGTCCAATGATCAAAGTCCAAAAAAATCAAGATGAGGAAGGTCAGAGAATGTTCATGGGAAGACATGGTTAGCCATTTGTAATCACCACTAACTACTGTGCTTTTTGGGTGAGAGGGAGGTTGAAAGTTAGAATACAAAGTTAAATTCAATGTTATAGCATTTTTGGAGCTGAGGTAGAATGCTGGCCAAAGATAATTTAGGAGTCTGGAAGCACCCTATGTGACCAAACAGTACCACATTTACAATTTCATGCAAAACAAAATCAAATAAAAATTAGAAGGGACAATTTTATAGACCCCCTGTCATAGCCAATACCAAAGTGACTCAATAAGCTTCTCCACCATTAGAACAAAGATATTGAGCTCTTTTAGTCGCAAGGTGTTCCAAGACCAATATCATCCATATACAGTTACTAATATGGTTATGCACAGACTGGTTCTGAGACAATTGTTGTTTATTATATTCCTTTACTAATTTCCATCATCCTCACCCAATCATACTTCTGTAGAGTTTCTGAACCTCAGATGACATCCGATTAACTTCATGACAGATGGAACTGAAAGTATATTTATTGCATCTCTATGTCTGAGCTTAAAATGCTGACATGCTCTTCAGTAACACTAAAATCAATAACTCCACCTCTGACTACTAAGAAGTACTGTATTGCTAAATTTTCTCTTATCTTGTGTCACTCAAAGTGGAAAGGCACTCTTAAAAGTTAATCTTTTGTTAAAAACTTCCTACAGTATCTCCCATCTTCTGACCTTCAGATCCAGGTTTGTTCTTTGGAAAACCATGACAATGAGTGCAAATGGCAATTAAATAAAACCACCAGATGTATATTGAATTTCCCAATTAGGGAGCATTGTTATGTTATGTAGTAGTCAGCCTGACTCCTGTTTCAGACATAACAATTCTCCTAATGGATTCCTTAATTTTCATTTTATAAATCTAAGCCATACTGCACTGAATAAAAATATGAAAACTACTGCATCCAGGGCATCCAAGCAAGAGAAATCCATCTTGCCTAGACATGGAAGATGTCCAACATGTACTAATACTTGTCATTTATTGAATTTCATATCTACTCATTACGTATTTATTCACAAAGAATAACCTGCTCCCTTACAATTAGAGGAACAGAATGGTTTCCATCTAGCAGAATATACCGCACAGCACAGTCTCACTAACAGAAGGAACACAACTGTTGGTTGCTCAAAGACAGTACAACTTTACATAGCAAAAAGTGTGGCTACTAATAAGGAATTTATTTATTGGGATTGTTTGACTGGGCCATACAAGAACCCTTTTCAGCAGAGGTCCACAGAGAAAAGCTCTATGAATATAAAACATTAAACATTTATAAGTACATCATAGCTGAGCTAATATGATAATTTGGCAAAAGATGTGTCAAGTAAATTATTTCATAGTTGCATATACCCACGTAGAAACAAACACATCTTACACAGTTAACATCTTACAATGAGATAAAATACTACAATATGAATCGATCAGTAAATGTCAAAAGCAGCTTAATTTATGAGTGCTCCAAAGTAGTGGCAATGCCATAGGTACCAAAGTATTAGTGTTTTGATGTTTAGGAGGGTAGATGGAAAGAGGCATTTGTGGAGAAAGAGAACTTGAAAGTTAGATAATGTGGTAATGTAGAGAAAGGAATATACAGGTAGAACATGTAAGTAGCACAGTAGTTAATCAGCCAGCTGGAACAGAGCATTGACACAATGTAGCATTTAGGACATGAACATGGATATTTCCCTTGTAACTAAGCTTATTGTATATTTCCTGAAGTAGGCCAGGTATGATATTCCATATCTTGGAGATATAAATGGAATGAAGAACATCCCATGATAAATTCTGGGGTTTAGACTGTTGACCCAGGGATTTATCTGTAGAGTAGAGAGGTAAGCTAGGGTTATACCACTGCAGAAGGATGTGCAGGGAGGTGCATTCACTGGGTGATGAAGTATGCAATAAGCAGTTTTCAAGTCAAAATAAATTAAGATAGTTCAGAAATTCCATCCAGGTTATCATTGACAGTGCAGAGCAGTGACGGGATCTGTTAGGCAAATTAGCAGTGCATTTGGTAATTTTATTGTAGCATTGTTCATGCATGCCTAGGAAACTGTCAGCTATGTTAGTGAGGATAGGGGCAGCATATAGGAAAAATGGTAGGAAATAAAGTATGTTCGGTAGATTACCAAAGTCTGTGAACAGCGTCTTGACTCTGTATAGAGGTTTAAGCCTTTGATGAGTTTTTTTGCAACAATAGATGTTAACATAGAACTTGAACTTATCATAGGTTCATAGGTTGGTACTAGGCTATTGGTCCTAGGGCTTATACAAGCCTAGCCATAGCAATTCCATGGCTATTTCTTCCTACACTATTTACTTACCTGGACCCCTGTCTAGCAGGGTGACTAACATGATCCACGGGGTAAATTTCCTTTCTCCCATCCAATCATCAAGGTTCCTTTTGAAGAGGGCTAAAGAGGTGCTCTGCTTGACATGTATGGGCAGTCTGTTCCAGAGTCTGGGGAGTCTCTGAGTCAGGAACCTATCCCTCCAGCATATTTTGTTTATTGTGATGACAAGGTTTAGAGCCCTGGAGCATGTGGCTCTGAGGGATTGGGATTTCTTTAAATGTAGCATGTCCAACAGCTCTGGGTTTGACATGGCCTTGTATGTTAAGCAGAGATTGCTTCTGAGTAGACAATATGTGACAGAGTATAGCTGGGTTTTTTTAAGGTGGTCAGCATAAGGCATCTGCTTTAGGCCTGTGATTCTTTTAGTGAGGTATTTCTGCATCCTTTCCAGTTGTTGCAGATGTCTTGAGAGGTACATACCAAATGGGGCATTGTATTCTATAATGGGTCTAATGAGGGATGAGTACAGTGGGTCAATGACCTCCTTTTTTCTGGATGAAAAGCCCTTAGTGATGAGCTGTGCCACATAGAAGGATTTCCTGACTGTTGTGGCGATGTGGTTATCGAAGGTGAGACCACGGTCCACCTGTGTCCCTAAGTCTCTTATCACACTTTCGGTGTTTAGTGTTCTGCCACCTATATGGTAATTCACAGGTACATGTTTTCTCCCAAAGGGAATGACTATGCATTTCTTGGCATTGAGCTTGAGCCCATGGCTCTGGCACCAAACATCTGTTTCTGTAAGGTCCTTTTGTAAAGTATCCACATCACTTGGGGATTCAATAATGGCTCCCAGTTTGCAGTCATCTGCAAACTTTGTTAGCCAGAGTCCCTTAGTGTTGGCCTGTGCTTCAGAGAAGTAGATGCCAAACAAGAGTGGTCCCAGGACTGAAACATGAGGTACTCCACTTGTCACTTGTCTGGAGCTGGATTTGGAGTTGGCTACTTTTACAGTGTGGGTTCTCTCAGTAAGCCAGTTGTCAACCCATTGAGTGATGCAGGGATTAATGCCCAGCTTAGTAAGTTTATCTATGATTCCAGAGTGATGGATGGTGTCAAAGGCCTTGGCGAGGTCCAGATAGGCTGTGTGAACCACCTTACCCTCATCCTTGGCTCTGGAGACTGATTCGAAGAAGTCAATCAGGTTCAGGAGACAAGATCGGCCTTTCATGAACGGAAACTTGGTGGGGTCCAGTGTTTGAAGGTTGCCAATGTCTTTGTTTATAAGTTCCATGATAATACATTCCATGGCCTTGCAGATCAAGCTCATCAGATTGATGGGGCAGTAGTTCCCAAGATTCAAGGTGGATCCCCCCTTGTGGAGTTGGATAACTGTAGCTGTGCGCCACTCAGTGGGCACAAAGCCTGAGGTGAGGCTATGATTAAACATGACACTTAGGTGAGGTGCCAGTTCATTTTTGTAGTTCATGTAGTACACAGCCCGGGATGGCATCTGATCCCATGGATGCTGTACTCGTAGCTTTGGAGAGTGCATCTTTTACCTGTGTTGCCATTATTACCAGCATTTGGCAATCTTCCAGTATTGAGATGGCACATTTAGGGGGTGAGAGAAGGTGAAGTTGGCACTGAATTGATCTGCCAGGATATTGGCAATATCTTTGGGATCAGTATATTTAATGCCATTCTGTTGTAGCTCAGAGCAGATCTGAGCATTGCCATTTAGATTCTTGACATATTTATAGAATGCCTTGTGGTTATCTTTGGCATCTTTGGCAATTTTATTTTCGTAACTAGCTTTGGAGGATTTTATGAGGGATCTCAGCTTCTTACTGAGGCTAGTAAGGGAGTTTTTTGCATCCTGGATTTTCCTCTTTTCTGCAACAGTTTCTTTCTTTTGTTGTAAAGTTTGTTTATGGCAGAGGACCACCAGATTGGCTTCCTTTTTTTAGAGGAGAGCCTCTTGGTTCTATTTGCGATGGCACAATTCATGCATGAGTGGATGTGCTCATACAGTGCCTTAGTGTAGGATTCAGCAGTCGAACATTCAGTTCCTGTCTCCATGGGTGTCATGAAGTTTGTCACTTCTGACTTGAGTAGCATGAAGTTGGCTTTGAAGAAGTTTTTTATGGAGGTTTCCTTACTGGGGGTGGAGGTGGGATGTGAATATTAAGGGTGATTAGCTTATGGTCAGACCTGACCAATGAGGGGGTGACCATAGGTATGGAGCATTGATTTCCCATGTTGGTAATGACCAGGTCTAGGATATTGGAGCCCCTGGTGGGACCATGGATTAGTTGATTCAGGGGACTGGAATTTATGAACTCCAAGAAGTGTTGAGTGAAGGTGTTGGTACATGAGTAGTTTTCCCAGTTAATGGCAGGGTAGTTGAAATCACCCAGTATTAGGGTGTTTGGTTGTATCTTAATATTTTAGGTGTAATGAGAATCTTGGGGTGTGGTGGGAGATCTGTAGCAAGCTACAATTTGGATTGCAGTCTTACCTAGTGTTAGTTGCACCTGGAGAATTTCAGACACATTGTGCTGGGTGACTAGCCTGGTGGTGTGAATATCCTTGGTGAATATGGACACTCCTCCACCTTTAGTGTTTCGGTCCTGGTTTGGTGGCCAAAAAGTGTGGTAAGAGTTGTAGCCTGGTATTGCAGGGGTGCTCTCTGGAGCCTTGAACCAGGTCTCAGTTACTGCACAGATATCAATGTTCTCCAGTTTTAGGAGTGCCTCGAGAGAGAGTACATTTTGCGGTTTAGACTTCTAGCATTGAGTAGCATTACCGTCATAATTTGCATGCTTGTACCTGTTACGATGGTGGTTTTGTCCTTTGAACTTTGCCTAAAAAAGGCATTATAGGGGTGGCAAGAGCCTTAGCCAGTGACCTGAATCCCAGGGGCGACAGGTGCAGACTATCTCTGGCAAAGTATCGTGGTCTGTCAATCATGTCATCCCAGGCAGACAGATACTGGATCCCCTTTGAATAACACCAGAAGCTTAGCCAATTGTTGAAGTCAATCATTTTGTCCTTATATTGTGGTATCATTCTGGGCGAAGGCAGGATGCTACTCAGGGCTAGGGTCATACCTGCGTAGGCCACATGATCCGAGATCTCTTCCATGTCTCTTTTCATGTAGTCCAGGGAGGTACATCTCAAGTCATTCACTCCAACATGGACAATGACAGAGCCATATTTGTACTTGTTGTGGAGTGACTTGAGTGCATGTGTTATGTGTTGAATCCTGACACCCGACAGGCAGCTGACTGTAATTTTCTCCTTGTTCAGCCTGGTGAGTGGGATATCAGAGTGCCTGACTATAGAGTCACCTATGACTAAAGTGTTCGGTACGTTGTCTTGCCTTAGGAACTGTTGCTGGGTGGCATGCTGGTGTTGTGAACTATGTGACACTTTGGTTGTGATTGGTGTTTGTTTGAGTTTCAGCTTCGGAGGTCCTTGTTGCTTGGGCAGGTTACATTTAAGGGCCTCCGCATATATGGATTTAATGTTGCTATGTGTGGGTGTTGGTGGTGTGGGTTTAGAAGAGCTATGTGTTGCTGGAGGTGTAGAGTGGGTATTAACCTTCTCCTCTTGACTGTCTAGCACAGTCGTGGGTAGAGAGAGCTTTGCTTCCAGTTTGCATATGTAAGTGCATTTCTCACATGTTGTAGTGTTGGGTGGTAGGAGGAGAGGGTTGTCTGTGTACATGAGGCAAATGCTGCGTTGCCCCAGTATGCCCAGATTCACCAGTTGGACAGGAGAAATCACAGGAAGCTGATCCTTGGACATGCCTGGTTTGGTGCTTTCTTTGTAAAGTATAGGAACTGTTTTCTCTTGCCTTAGCAAGGTACTTTGCAATTATAGGCTGTTTAGTGCCTACGATTAATTTCTCCTTATTAACAAGGAGAGTTGAGTGCTTGTATCTGTTTAAGGCTTCCTAGTGCTTTCCAGCAGGTATTAGAGCAAGTGCTAGTCACAGGGATGCATAAAGGTAGGATGAAAAAAAATGGTTTGTCCTAAACACTGCAGTATGCACTAGATAAGTTAGATGTGAAAGTAGGTGACTTAAGTTTTACCTGTCTAAAAAGTTAAGTTTTAGTGGAGAGTCACTATTTTTAAAACATCAAGATAGATTGAAAAGGGGTGGTCACTTTTGTATTCTGGTACTATGGAATACAGTAGGATGGCCAATAAATTTAAATAGTTAAAGGGGAGTGATTTCACAAAATGATAATTTTGTGCTTACTCACACAAGCCAGTGAAAGCAGAGAGGAAATGAGATATATGGTCAAATTAACATAAGAGGCAGGCAACTAGAAAGACAGTGGTATTTAAGAACATGACAGTAAGTGGGTAGGAGGGTGGGGAAAAAATTCTGCCTGACTCACAAGAGACAGAGCTGTGGTCTCTTTTGAAGTTTTAATATGCAGTTAAAAGCAGAATACAAGTAAAACACAAGGTAAAGAAAACAAACCACAGTATTCAACATATAAAATTCAATAAAGTAATACAACATACAACAAATAAAAAGCAAACTAACCTTTTTTTCACAGCAAAGTGCAGCAGAGTCTGTGTGAGCCTTTCTTTGTGCAGAAGAAATATTACAATTATCTCTATCTTGGCAACTGATTTTAGAGAGGAAGAGCATCAGTTTATATTTTTAGCATTACAGATAAGGTGAGTGATATATATCCACTATTCTACAACTGAGAAGGATTCCTCTGTAATAGTATATAGCTGTCCCAAAGATGAGGAAAAGCAAGTGATTGTAGCATTATCTGCATATTGACTCATAGTAGATGGAGACATGAACAGTGTAAATCTTATTTATGTATATTTTGAATATATCTTTAATAATAACGGTCTAAAATGGACACTAGGGGATTCCTATAAAGGCTGACAGGAAGGAAGAATAAGTGTTTTTCCATCTTAATTCTTGGGTTTGATTACTTAGGTAGCTGTTGAATCATGATAACATTGTGTGTGAGATAAGTTAAGCAAGTTCTGCTAGGGTGAAAGTCAGTTTTTGGTGTGGTACAGAATCTAATGCCTTAGAGAGGTACAAAAAAATAAAAAATAAATAAATAAACACCAAACCCAAAGGATGTACAAAACAAAAATCCAAAAAATATCATCCACAGAAGGCACTCAAGTCAAGGAAATGTTTATTTAATGCTTTCATCCAAAGACTCATCAGAATAAAATGACAAATTGTCAACCAACCTTATATACTGTTCTACATACTCAACAATTAATTGAACAATCAATTAAAATTCAAAAACTTCAGCAAAGCAACTGTAAAGCAACATTACACAATATGACACATATACTTATAAAAAGCACTTAATACAAATGCTCACTGATTCCAGGATGGTTATCTGCTTGCAGCCTAAGCTGCCAAAAAGTTTCTAAACTCAAAAACAATTATTTTTATAATCATCACCTGTTACATCTCTAGGGACTGAGTCTAACACAAAAAAACGAACTATTTAAAATCTACACATACAGTAGAATGTTTATAAAGAACACTATTAATTTCACAATGTTTAACACTATACAAATGTTCCCTTATTCTCACTTTTAATTTTCTTGTAGACATACCTATATAAAAAGACTGGCAGCTAGAGCAGATTGCTATATAAATAATACCAGAGGAATCACAGCTAAAATAACTGTTATTATTAATGTGAGACAAAAATACTGAAGAACCCTGCAAGATAAAAGCGCACGTTACAAAATACATTTATATGTGCCAGGACTTTTGTCAGTCTTAGCAGTCATGGTATAGTCTTGTCTGTTTCTAAATATTGATTTAAACACTTAGCCTTCTTTACTATATCCCTAGCTTAACTACCTACTATTTTAATAATACTCCAATCAGTTGTAAAAATGTTCAAGTGCTGAATAAGAATAGATGTAATACTTGAATCATCCACAGTCATGTGAAAACAATTAGTATAACCTTTGTCTGTCTTAATATTAGAAACTGTGGAACTACCACCCCTGTTCTCATTAGGCATGCCAACAGGCAATGTAGGTGGAAACTTGTCAATCTTTCTTTCTGTAATTTTATCTGTAGCAGTCTTAAGAGCATTATAACTATAACCCCTGTCCATAAAAAAATACTGGGCCAGATTCATGAAGGCTTGCCTGGAATCTAAGAGTAGTGTAAGACGTCAGACAGGCAATATGTCTGCTGAGCGATTCAGCAATAACCGGCAGGGGCGTGCATGAGAGCTCCTAAAACTACTCTTGCACGGACAGTGTTATGGTATGCAAATTACCTAATTTGCTGCTGAAATGTATGCAAATGAGGTAAATTTGAGATCCAGGAACCACTAACCTGTCCGTGGAAGAGCAGTGTTATTTGCAGGAATGTACTCCGTTGGTAATGGAGTACCGTTCTGAAAATAGCTAAACGGAGCTATGACAGCTCCAAATAAAGGATGCATCCAGTTGAGGAAGCATGCCAATGTCCAAATATAAAGCCATTGGCGTTTTTATAGGTTGAAAATTAATAAAAATTAATTTTTATTTTTTTCCCCGATCTCCGATGTTTAAGCATAGCGCAGCGCCGTGCAAATGTGCGGCGCTTTATAAACCAGAAAATAATTAAAAAATAGGCATTTTTAATAAAAAGCTTATTCTGCCATGCAGGTGAATGGCAGGCTGAAGACAACATGGCTACTGAGTAGTGGTTGCTAAGGGGGAAGCTCAGTTTGAGAGATGTAACCAAGCATTAGTAGGCAATCCTAAGCAAATGAGGATAAGGATAGTGAATCACAATTTTCCCTGGCATGTGAGCCATGTTCCTAGAGTGTAAGCATAGGAGTAGGGGAGTAGTAGAGTAGAATATAGGTGTCATTATGAGGGGGTATGTATGAAAGACTGTAAGCTTGTTGGAGCAGAGTGGCTTGTGTTTGCTCTGAGTTGCTCAGGATTGGAAGAGGCGTGTCTACTGTTGTCCTAGCTGAAACCCAGAAACCAAAGGTGTAAACTGTGGATATATCTGAAACTTCTTGCAAACATGTTTACACTGTGTACACGCGTTTGCATGCCTGTAAGCCCATGTAAGCTTGTGTGCGCACATGTGCACTTGTGTGCACATGTTTGTGCTTGTTTGCGCGGAGCTGCCCCTTGTGGAAACAGAAAGGGAAAAGGAAGGATAAGAAGTAGTAGGAAGTTAACCAAGGAGAACTAGCAGAGCTGCCAGGTGAAATAAATCAGAATCAGCCAATTAAACAGGCAGTACACTAGCCCAGCCCAGCCCAGCACTTAAAACTCTGCAAACAGTATTTCCCCATGTTTTTCTCAAGAACACTGCAACACTGCAATATACAAAGAGTGAAAACTTAGAAAGCTTAACTCAGACAATAAAATGTTAGGGGCTGTCATTGCTATCATAAGCCAACATGTGCAAGATGCTGAGGGTGGTGCCATTGTGAATGCTGCTGAGCAACCCACAGTGAGGAGACAGAGAAGACTGTACAGACCCAGGGTAACCTACCAGGGGCTACATGAGCTGGAGATAGTGGAGCGCTATAGAGTGGACAGAGACCTCCTGAAGCAAATTGTTGAGCTGTGCAGGCCATGCCTCACACAAATAACCAACAGAGGGGAACCCATCCCAGTCAAAACCAAGGTATGTGTTGGCCTAAGAATACTAGCAACAGGTACCTTCCAGAGACCAACTGGTGATATGATGGGGATTTCACAGGCATCAGCATCCAGGGTACTGCACCAGTTCCTGAATGCCATGTCAGCACATGTCGGTGATCATGTATATTTCCTCAATTCCCATGAGACATTGGCCAGCAATATGCGTATTTTCCAGCAAATAGCGGAATACCCTGAGGTAGTGGGTGCAATAGACTGCATGGACATACACATCAAAGCACCACCCGATGAGCGGGGTAGGGCCTACATCAACCGCAAGGCCTTCCCCTCCATCAACTGCCAGGTCATGTGCGATGCCCAGGGCATAATACTGAATGTATGTGCTGGCTGCCCTGGAAGCTACCACGATTCCCACCCATATCTGGCATCTGATGCAGCTGTACCAGAGATTTGCCAATGGGGACATCCCTGACGGTCACCTCGTGGGGGATGCAGGACACGCACTGGAGCCGTGGCTGATGACACCCATCAGAAATGCACACACACCTGAACAAGAACTCCATAATGAGGCACACGCACAGACACAAAATGTAATCAAGTGTGTCTTTGGGATGCTCAAGTCATGGTTCCGGTGCCTGGACACATCTGGTGGAGCCTTGCAGTACTCTCCAACTACATGTACCCAAATTGTCATGGCATGTGCCATGCTACACAATATGATTCTCCGAAAACAGCTGCAGCAGGAACAGCATGAGGCAGGGCCAAACAGCCCCCACCATTGCCAAGGCCATCACAGGCAGAGCGTGACTCGGAGGAACAACCTGAGCCTTCCCCAGTAGGCAGAAGGAGGCATGCCCAGTATGCCTTGGCCTTGGCAAAGAGGCAATGCATAGCACATACACTGGCTCAGTAGGAACCCTGGAAATTATACCTCTCTCTGACTCGCACATAAAATAAAAGGGATGCCTAACTTGACACTACCTGTTTTCAAACATGTATAGGGAGTGTACTATGTGCATCCGACATAGGCAGCCCTGCAGCACCACCTGAGGCATGCTTGCCATGTTTTAAGCAATATAAAGCAGTGCTAAGCAGCTTTTACCACTATTTAGTATATGTAAACAAAATTGCCCATGCTAACTAGTGCAACGTTGGGCAAAGTTGAGCAATGTTGGCAAGGTCGAGCAAAGTCGGGCAAAGTTGAGCAAAGTCAGGTAAACATGCTCCTATTTGCTTTACTGTTCCTTAAGCAGTCTGGTCTGCTCAGCATGAAAATAAAAAGCAGTGACAGGGCTCGAACCCAGGATACTGTGCACTATAGTCACAGTACTGAACCACTAAGCCATGACAGCATTTCACTGGCACAGGCACAGCAGGACAATTGTACACTAATGCAAACACAAAGAAATGCTGTATCATGCCTCTAAAGAGGTATATGGGTAATATCCCCCACAGGCCTATGCAGACAGAGAACAGTAGGCCAGGCGATATGATGTGGGCTGGGTAGGCTATGAAGTTGCAATCTAATATACGTGATATTGGACACTAAGATCTGTAGTACAGTAGTATGCCTCAAGCCAGTACAATAGGCAACAGTACAGACTGAAATTGTGTACCTTACATAGCAGTGCAGGCCTAGCAAATGTGTATAAGTGTCAGGTGAACCCCTCTTCCTATGTACACCCACAGTAACAATCAGGTGTGCCCCCAGGTAGAAATGTACAAAGAATAGCTGTCCCCCCCTGTATGTAAAAATGTTGATAAGTCTATGCAAAGTGTCTCATGGAAGCCCTGCAGGCACAGCATGATCCCTGTTGATTTATGACACTAAGGTGAGCCCTGCAGTAAAAATACAACTTGATTTTCCACACACATATAGTGTAAATGTCTATACCAGGCATGCTCACACACTTCAACAAATGTAGTGGATTTCAGTCAGCAACATACTGAAAGGTCATATTGGGCATGCTCACACAAATAAATGAAGCAAATGTCAGGCAACAACATACTAAAAGGTCATACTGGGCATGCTCACACACTTAGGCCATGTCTGAGTACAGCAGTGGGCCACACATATCTGGCAGTTGCATGTTTTACCCCAGGAACCTGTCACTATTCACCAATCCTGCCGTGTGCACACAGTTATATGAAAACATACGCATAATATATTGGAACCCTGTCATAATCAAACTATGTACCACAAGTACTTAAGTTGTTCACAGAAAGTAAAAAAGCAAAGAAGATCAATAAACCTGCAATCAGTATCATCAATAAACAATGGACACTCCAAACATTATCCAGTCCATGTTTTGGCAAAATAATCTGTGAAGGAGTCCATAGAGAACCATGACGCTTCCGCTATGTCATAAACAGCAATGTACACTCATATATGTCCTGAGTCAGTGCAAACTGTAAATGACTGACATTACCAACATCCTGTCAGACAGGCTCATACATACATACCCCCTTCTCACTGACAAAAGGCCCCATCATCATACCTGGAGATTGTGAAAGCACAGATATCACATATAGAATGGGTAAATAGCTCCTTCCAAACCTGAAAACATGGCATCTATGGGATTACATTGTTTCCCTAGCTGTGTCATAAGTGAACTCCAGAACAAACAGACCCTGCACCTGAGCAGTCTGTTGAGCCTCACCCTCTGTACAGGATATGAAACTGTTGAATGGGTTACAGCAATGTTTGGCACACTCCACAAGTGTTCGTGCACAACAGACCATGGGAACTATTGTCTTATAAGCCTATTAAGCCTTATCTGCAAAGCCATGGTGTCCATCATGATGGACCTCATAAACAGAGGTATTGGGAGCCTACAAACACCCAACCCTAGCCATATTAGTTTGTTTAGGGGCAGATCATGGTTCCCAAACCTGCTACACTGTTTTCAAAGCAGTCACCCAGGACATACAGCAATGAAATGAGCTACACATGTCCCACATAGACCTTGTAAAGCTCGTTGCAAACATGCCAGACACATGTCATATCCACAATATCAACAACCCATGCATAAATATGTATGTCATCTGATGGATTGCCAAATGGGGCACAGATAGATCCCACAAGGTAAGAAATTTGGTCACCTGTTCAAGCTGGTAACAACTGCTGTCCCCCATGGCTCAGTCATGAGACCCCACCTGTCTGGTGTATGCTCTTCAGATATACAGTCAAACACATGAGGGCTATGTTTAGCAAAGGTTGTGGCTGACTGCGCAAATGTTGTTATACCCAATGTTTGGGACAACAGAGACATTCTTATAAAGGTTCACAGTCAGACAGATGTGGTGACAGGATTATGGTCCCGAGCTACAGTCATACAAATATCACATAGGTGCCAACACCATAAATATGGAATTGATATGGGCACATGTGGATAGTCATCTAAACTTCCAGAAACACATTCACAAAGTGGTTAGAAATACATGCTATGTGTTCCCACAAACCGCAAAAGTCTTTGCATGTAGGTCAAAGGAGGTTCCCTGTGCCCATCAGTCATCAGACCTGTATGAGAGTACCACATCAGAGTTGCAATGCATCTGACTAGGCACCTTCAGCAGCTGGAAAGAGCACTGAAGTACTCCAACAAGATGATTACTGGCCTCAAACAGTTGCCCCATGCAACATGACTGAATTTAACTTAATCTGTACTCTGTTGCATACTGTCTACTCATGAGATCTCTGCCCAACAGACAGGTCCATGTCCATTGCAGAACTGATGTACATGCGCTATCTGTAGTAAACCTAAGCTCACTGTACCACATGCTCTGGGGATATCATCATCACAACATTAAATAGAACATGTTGGAGGGATACAGGGCGGCTCACGATGAGGCGGTTGTCAAAGGTATTGATATCAAATCGGTATGAAGAATTACAACATGGACTAGTATATTGAATTGCCAAGCAGTAAAACGACAACCCGAAGAAGAGGAGAGAGGCAGCTAGTTCCTGAAGAAAGTGAAGTGACGCTGTGGATCCAGTGCCAGCAGTGTTCAGGTGTTTAACATTTTGTTCTCCTACTTCCTCACGCTATGGTGCGCTGGCATGGTTTGCGAGGTGCAGTAAAAGGGAAAAGAGTGCCGAACGCAACTGTGTTATGCACGAACTTGCCGTGTGGAATTTGGGATACAGTACTACCTCACAGACGTTCCTTGCTTTGGAACAGGCTCCCAACCAACAGTAGGCCAAGTCCCTCACTGACACTCTTCCAGAGGAGCCTTGATGAGTGTATGTGAAACTGAAGTGTCACAATAGGCAGCACTTCATCAACTCTACTGCACAGAGGCCTAGGGAACTAACACCATGGGTGGAGATAGCTGCACACTCTGGCCATACTAATATATGCCTTCAGGCAGATAGCCTATTACCTACCTATGTACCTATATATATATATATATATATATGTAGTGGGGAACACGGTGTAATAAGGCAAAGATGGATGTGCACAGATGTGTGTAAAAGGGTGACCATCAATGCCCCTTCTGCTATGTACTTCACAAGACATCTACAACAACTGGAAAGCCTGCAGAAATACTTCACAAGGAGTATTGGTGGCCTGACATACATGCCATACACAAACCGTCTGTAAATGCTCCAGCTGTACTGTCTTGCATATTGCCTACACAGAGATGATCTCTGCATAGCATACAAAGCTATGTCAAACACAGAGCAGTTGGACATGCCCCACGTAAAACACTCACAATCCCTCTGATCCTCGGACCCAAAACCCAGAGTGAAATACAGAAGGAAGGGGTGTATCCATTTTCCTTATGGATACACACACCTCCAGGTCAGTGGCACAGCATGAGTCCTTGGAGACCATGCAAGTGCAAGTCACATTGGGCAAAGCTGCTTATCACATTGTAGGCTGCTACAGATCACCTACCATGTCTCAGGAACCTCACTCAGTATTCCTGGGAACAGTGGAAAATATAAAGGTCCTACCAACAGCATTATACGAGGGGATTACAACTACGCAAACATTGACCGATATAATTACTGGTGTACAGTGTCCATTGCCCAATGCTTCCTAGAGTGTAAACACTCAAATGCCCTGGAACAGTTGCCCACCATGGCTACTAGAGGTGACAATGTACTGGAATGGAGCATCACCAACATGGGGTACCAGTCTTCTGCAACAGAGATAAACCCCTTGCTGGTAATACAGATCATAAAGTAATCACAGTGGACATCCACATTCTGCCCCCACCCCCAGTCAAGTAAACCACTGTGAAGACATTGCAAAAGCAAAATGCACACTTCTCAGGACCAAAGTGTAAAGTTCTAAAGCCCCCTTGCTATAGGATAATGCTATAAAATCCATAGCATCATTTACAAGTGCATTCTATGAGCATCTACAGGGATGCATGGATCGAGACATCCCAAATAAAACCAAGATGCACACCTCCAAAAGGAAGACATCAAGCCAGTGGTTGTTGCCCAAAAATAAGCTATACAACAGAAGGAGGAAACTAACACATGACAGGGTAAACCTGACAAAAGGAAAGGCATCACTGAACAGTATTAGGAAGGCACAATGATTGCTCATAAAATAATGCAAGGCCTGTTTCTAAAGACAAAATGCCAAGGAATGTAAGAATCACCACCACAAATCCTTCGTTAGCTATACCAAACATGTAGGTGGCAACTCACAAATATGCTGTCAGCCACTGCAAATTGGCAAAACATACACTGGACCAACTGACATTGGCCATATCCTGGTGGGCAAGTGCAGTGCAACCCCCCCATCACCCCCAAAAGATCCTGTGTCCATCCCAGAAGAATGCACAGCCCCAGATGTCATTGATATACAGGTAGAAACAGCACTCTCTAAAGCTATGAACACAGCATCAATGGGTCTGGATGGTGTGCCAGGCTGTGTCTTACACCAGCCCCAAAAGGAACTACACCCTCACCTACATTTACTGTCCAGACTCAACCGTACCACGGGCTATGTACCCAAAGAATGGCATACAGCAACAGCCATCCAGCTCCACAAAGGTGTTGCCACAACAGAACCTGTAAACTATTGCCCTATAGGCCTACACAGTCTGGTCTGCAAAGCTATGGAGCAGATTATCATGGAACCCATAAACAGACACATTGGGAAACAACAGACACTGGACTCTACCCAACTTGGCTTAGTTAAAGGCAGATCCTGCCCCCTAAACCTAGTTCACGTCCTTGAAACCGTTACCAAGGACATAGATGGAGGTGAACGTAGGCCACACAGCCCACCTGGACCTCACTAAGGCCTTTGGCACCATTCCCCACTCTGGCATCATGGACAAGCTTACCAGCCTGAACATTGACACCTATGTCACAGGATGGGTGGCCAACTGTATCACAGATCGAACACACGTGTTCAGAGTTGCGTGTGCCATATCCGACTGTAAGCCACTCGCAAACGGCATCCCACAGGTCCTGGTCCTGGGAACCGACCTGTTCAGTAAATACTGCTCAGAGGTACAGGCAAGCATGGGAGGAGTATGGCTGAATGAATTTGCAGATGACTACCAACTGTGGTCCATAATCGACTCTACGGCTGACATAGACATCCTCCAGAACGGTCTTACAGAGACAGATACCTGGTGTCAAACAATGCCCTCAAGCAGAATGCCAAACAATGCATAGACATCCCTTTACATAAAACAAAGTACACACAAATTACCACGTAGGTGGTAATCCAGTATGTACGGAGAATGTAATTATGGACCTGTGGACCCAGGTAGATTGTACACTCTCCTTTGATGATCACATTGCCAAAGTGTTTAGAAATACCATCTATGTAGCTCACCTAATGTCACCTAATGTACACACTTTGTGTAGTCTGATGATGTCACCATCCTACAAATATACTGTGGAAAAAAGAGCACCCAATAATGTGTATAGCATGTCATGTAAATGCGTACTGCTGTAGTATCATAACATAGTTATGTAGGGGTTTGAATCCTGCAACTATATGAGACTGTGTGTGTGTCTCCCCTTGGAAAGGAGCAACATTTTTGGAGACTACTAGAACACATTCAAAGTGGTATTCTCACCTTTGTCAGGTCGGATGATGTCACCATCCTACAAATATACCTGTGGAAAAAAGAGCTCCCAGTAATGTGTATAGTGTGTCATGTAAATGCATACTGTTGTACTACCATAACGTAGTTAGATATGGGTTTGAATCCTGTAGCTAACAAATGTATGACAGTCTGTGTGTGTTTCCCCTTGGAAAAGAGCAACCTTTTTGGAGACTACTACAACACACTCAAAATGGTATTCTCACCTTTGTCAGGTCGAATGATGTCACCATCCTACAAATATACCTGTGGAAAGAAGAACGCCTAGTAATATGTATAATGTGTTATGTAAATGTGTACTGCTGTAGTACCATAACATAATTAGATAGGGGATTGAATCCTGCAACTGACAACTGTATGAGAGTGTGCGTGTTTCCCCTTGGAAAAGAGCAACCTTTGTGGAGACTACTACAACACATTCAAAGTGGTATTCTCACCTTTGTCAGGTCGGATGATGTCACCATCCTACAAATATACCTGTGGAAAGAAGAACACCCAGTAATGTGTATAGTGTGTTATGTAAATGTGTACTGCTGTAGTACCATAACATTGCTAGGTAGGGGTTTGAATCCTGTAACTGACAACTGTATGAGAGTCTGTGTGTGTGTTTCTTCCCTTGGAAAGGAGCAACCATTTGGGAGACTACTACAACCACATTCAAAGTGGTATTCTCACCTTTGTCAGGTCGGATGATGCCACCATCCTACAAATATACCTGTGGAAAAAAAGAGCTCCCAGTAATGTGTATAGCACGTCATGTAAATGCTTACTGCTGCACTACCATAACATAGTTAGATAGGGGTTTGAATCCTGTAGCTGACAACTGTATGACAGTCTGTGTGTGTTTCCCCTTGGAAAGGAGCAACCTTTTTGGAGACTACTACAACACATTTAAAGTGGTATTCTCACCTTTGTCAGGTCAGATGATGTCACCATCCTACAAATATACCTGTGGAAAAAAGAACTCCCAGTAATGTGTATAGCATGTCATGTAAATGAGTACTGCTGTAGTACCATAACATAGCTAGGTAGGGGTTGGAGTCCTGTAACTGACAACTGTATGAGAGTTTGTGTGTGTGTTTCTTCCCTTGGAAAGCAGCAACCTTTTGGGAGACTACTACAACCACATTCAAAGTGGTATTCTCATCTTTGTCAGGTCGGATGATGTCACCATCCTACAAATATACCTGTGGAAAGAAGCGCTCTTAGTAATGTGTATAGCTCATCATGTAAACGCGTACTGCTGTAGTAACATAACATAGTCAGATAGGGGTTTGAATCCTGCAATTGACAACTATATGAGAGTGTGCGCGTGTGTGTAGTGTCTCCCTTAAAAAGGAGTGACCTTTTTGGAGACTACAACAACACATTCAAAGTGCTATTCTCACCTTTGTCAGGTCGGATGATGTCACCATCCTACAAATATACCTGTGGAAAGAAGAGCTTCCAGTAATGTGTGTAGCATGTCACGTAAATGCATACTGCTGTAGTATTATAACGTAGTTAGATAGGGTTTGGAATCCTGCACTTGGTGACTGTGTGTGTGTGAGACACTGTTAGTCAATGTGTTGTAGATTTAGCTTTAACTACCATATCACAATGAGAAGAGTATGTGCATTACACATGTCAGGTAGCTGTGTGGCAATTACATATACATACATGTGACCTCGATTATTTCACAGGGGGAACCCTGCTTTCTCCATTAACACATTTGTTATCTTTGCCAGGGTGTGCTGCTGCTTTACAGACCTGAGGTCACATCTGTATGCTTGTGACAAGCCCAGCCACTGCAGTGATCCCTGGCCTAGGTCATCCATGTCACACACACTCATTACGGTTTCTATTGAATAGTGTGAGTGAGGGTTTATGCCTGAGGTATATTTGAAACATGTTCAAATGCAGTAAAGTCTGTCAGTGATGGCTATTCATTATAGGTGTACAACAACCTTTGTGGATATGCATGCTTATGCCTTACTGCTTATGTGATCCACCGAGGGATTTCCAAATACCTTTAGAAATGTGATTATCAAAGGAGAGATGATGTAACATTTGGCTGTATGTATACATCGGTACATGCTCAACATATTGGGGGCTAATACCCATGTGGTACTGTGGGTATACTATGTTTTGTGAAGGTGGATGACTGTGCTTTAGCTGGCTTATAGCTTTACAGCATGGGTTTGACAATGGGTATCTGTCTGTATGATACCCTTGTGGAGGATGTGTGTCTCACCTGGAGAATGCATTATAGCCCACAGTATGCATTTCCAAATGTGGACTGACATATCCCTACTGTGTATGCTTGTACCTAAGAGAGCTATATGCCAAACAGAGGTGGTCCCAGGAATGGGTGCAGGTGAATAACACTGGTTACTGGCATAGTATAGTACCCAAAGGATCCAAATGTTACTGTGTGTCCTACATCTGTGTGTTAGTTGTCAAGACGTCATCTAACAAATGTTTATGGTCAGGCTGTTGACTTGATGTACACTGCAAGAATGCAAACCAATGACAGATAGTAACAGTATCCCCACAGCACAGTGTCAAACCATGTCATACACACATGTACTCAGGTTCCAAAATGTGTGTAGTACAATGCATACTGGCCACCAATAAAAACTATGGAGTGTTAACACTGTGTAATACAAGGCATGTCACCCTGCCCATGTGTCCACTATGCACGTACATGCAGACAGTGTACCTCCACCATGTTCACCAATGTACACCTGCAAATCTGTGCTGCACACATCCCACACGTACTGTCCACTCTCTAACACATGCTGCCAATACTACACACATCAGCCAAGTGGCACGTGGGTGGACAATACACTATTGGAATTAACGCTGGTGTAAACAATACTACATTGACAATTATAGCTTTAATGCATCATGCCTGCTCAGCTACACCTTCAAGGATATCATTACAATTTACTGCTGACAACATGCTAACATAGCTATACTGCTATAAAGTCACCCTGTGCATCAGCACCATGTTAGCCTGTTCCTGCATCAATGTTACAGATGACAGGGAGTGACAAAGGTTTCATCATATGCACAGGGTGTGTTGTTGGTTTGCCAGAGGCCTACATTGAGCCATAAAATCGACATGTATGTGTGTGTGTGTGTGTGTGTGTGTGTGTGTGTGTGTGTGTGTGTGTGTGTGTGTGTGTGTGTGAGGGCCAAGAGCACTGGTATGGGCCAATGTTGATGTAATGTGTGCAGGTATGTGTTAGCCCTAGGTGTCTGGTTTATGTGTGTGTGTGTCTGCATGCACACAGTTCCACCATGTGGCTGCCATATACGGGGATTTGTGGGACAGCCACAGACTGTACCTGCCAGGCTTTACAGATCACCGTCTCTGGCCATGGATATGGTACCTGTGCCTGACAGGGGTACTACTGACAGTATCAGGTACTAAGCCAGACTGGGTACTATCCTTAGAGGTAGACATATGTACACTGGACCCAGGTCCCTGCTGGGACTGGCCAGAGCCACATGCATGTGGTCTTCTAGGACGGTCTATGGACAGCCCATCCCCAACATTGCTGGGGCTGGTACTGGCACTACGGGAGCGGCTGTGAATTGAGGGATGTCCATGGTGACTGCCAGCTGCTGATGTTGCTGGCATACATCCATGTCTACGTCTCAACCACCCCACACTGTCCTGACACATGGACATGACATTGCGGAGGACATCTAATGTCTCACCCCAATGTCTATCAATGACCTCAGTGTAATTACAGATGGCATCTACTAGGTCAAGGATACTGTCATTTAAAGCAGTCCTTAGTCCCTGTCTGGTGTACTGTTCCATACGTGCTTGTGCCTCCATGACAGCCTGGAACATGCATGAGGTTGTAAGACCTGTGGCACATCTGCCAGGTGCATGATGACCAGCAGTGCTCCGACGAGAACCCCTGGACATCTGCCTATGTGGTACCATTCCAGACATCTGGCTATGGCTGCTGTGTCCGGATGTATGTGCCATAGATACCACACTGTCCTGGCTATTGCCGACTGTACACTGTCCCTTAGCTAAGGGCATTGGTGATGATGGATGTACAGGCAGTATAGCTGTGTGCATGGATGGGGTGGACACTTGTGTACTGTCGATTGGTGGCCCAATGACAGACCCTGGCAAACATGCCTGTGCCTCAACACACCTATCCTCATTATCACTATTTGTGTTAGTGACATCAGGTTCCCTGCTGCACTGAACCAGCCCAACCTCAGCATCTGTGAGAGGAAGACAGGAAACACACTCTATGTCCTGTACATGATGTCAGAACACATGCACACATGAACACATGCACACATGAACACATGCACACATGAACGCATGCACACATGAACACATGAATACATGCACACATGCACATATGCACACATGAACACATGCACACATGAACACATGAACACATGAACACATACACACATGACCACATGAGCACATGCACACATGAACAAATGCACACGTGCACACAAACACACTCCTCACTAAAGCACACACACACACACACACACACACACACACACACACACACACACACACACACACACACACACACACACACCACCAGTAATCCAGAACATACTCAGTAGCGGTTGATGGTGGGGTACAGTATCACAAGCCAAACAGTCATATCACATGTGTCAGCATGCAGGACGTGTGTTGCTCAACAGCATGCAGTGCGAGTGTAGACAGTCCTTGCTAATAACAGTATGCATGGCTTTGATGCATGTGTGTTGTTGTTCAGTGATTGGCCTCACCCTGGAATGCAATGTGTACATGGACACAACATTGCTGTGCAAGTATTAAAAGCTCTTTAATGTCCTGTGCACCATCACTCACAGGTATACATACCATGGCTGGATGTGTATCTGTGTGTCACATAGATATCCATTTCTGATTAGAGCATCTGTGTCTTTAGCAGATACTTGTGGACACGGTTTAGCTCATGCATGCTATGTATACACACAGGATCAGTGGTGCATGTATACCTGATGGAATACCATTGCTCAACATAGCCATTGTGCAGTAGTTATGGTGAGTGTAGAATATATTGTGGACATGCCAGTGCCAGCCATGACATGACATGCTACAACACAACTGCAACATTAAACATCACACATACCCAATGTGTGTCATGTGACCTATACACTCAATAGCATTACAAGACATATATGTGTCAGTTTGTGCAAATGGTGATTGCTAAGCATATTGTGTATAGGTGCATATGTTTGCACACACACAACATTGAGGTGTATAGCAATGAATGCTATGTGTAGTACTGTGGTTACTGTAACTGGATGGGGTGTAGTACCATGAGCCATCATCATGCAGCATCATGTGGTCACTCAAGGCTACTAATGTGTGTCAGACTTGCACCTATCCTGCTGTACCTGAACTGCAGTACCATGGCTACATTCACCATTTCACAGCCAGATCTTACATGGGTTTGTACGGTGCCCAATAGGGAGCATTGCCTAATATGAATGTGTTGTGTGTTGAAGAGTGTCACACCACCCCATGATAGGCCTCTACCCCTCAGGTATATTATGTGCACTGTGTGGATGACATTTGGGATACTGGAGTGTGACCTTACAGCGGGTGTCTGAATACACCATGTGTAGCATATTAACATGTACTGCGTATGACAAAGTTGTGTATGTTGTGTGCATGTGTATCAACTCTGCCTATCCAATGTCCACTACAGTGTAGCCACAATTGTTTGGGATGCTCTGTGTATTGCATGTGTTTGAGGCAGCTACTCACATTACTGAGATGTGCATAGTCTCACAGCAAGCATGCACAGCATGCATTATGCATAGGTGTGTTACATGTGTACATGGCCTACACCTCACCTATGACATGCATATTTTATTTGCAATATTAAATGTAGAACACACTCACCAGCATGGGTCTGCTGCCTTGCTGTCACACCAGAGGGATCTACAAGGACATGAGACAGTTTGTCAATGGCAACAACTGTGGCATTGCTACTGTGGGTTTGCAATCTTACAGTAGTACAACAGTTGACAGTCACAAGCCTACAGATTATGTTCCAAATTATCAGTATTGCACAACAACAGGCTCCACATCTTCTAACTACACAGTATACATCTCACATATGCATGATCTACCAATAGAGGTAAGAGTAGTCTACAGATATGCCATGTTACCTGCACGCTCCTTGTGAACTTGCTGGGTGGCTCTGGCCTCCATGATGATGCATGTCTGCTGTTGTTGTTGGCCAGGAGCCACCAGGCTCAGGAGCAGCTCCTCTACTCTGGTGAGGGGGGGGGAGGATGGATGGTAACCCCACCACCTGTGACAAGCTGTCTACGGACATCAGACGCACGGTGCCGGACATGTCTAAGTAAATCATTGCAGTGACGGCATACCTGCTCATATGTCCAGTTATGCATGCCTATGTCATTTACCCTATGGACAACAACTTGCCACAGTGCAGTCCACTCATGCTGGTCCTGGCTGGTTCTTGAGAAAAGCAGTCTGTAGTGCTGAACCAGACTGGTTGTTATGACGTCATCCTCAGCAGGACTATAGCTTGGGTTGCGATGGTGGGCCATGAACCCTGGAAGACAATGAAACAATATGTGTGAGCAAGTCATGTGGCACACTTAACATTCTACAGTACAGATATCACTGAACTGCCATATATAGCAACCTATTGGCTGTCAGAGGATACACACTTTCAATACCACATATCAGTGCTCAACCCACAACTGCTTGACAGTGCCTGGCATGCTCTATATATTAAACCATGTTCTGCACAGCAACAAAGAGAAACCACTATGTAAGTCTATACAACAGTACATGGCACAATGTATGTGACACAATGAACCACCTAGCCACAGGAGGTATATATCAAGCTAATGCATAAAGAAATATGTCATCCATTGCAATAATTGTAAAGTCCAGTTACAGTATTACCAGTATACCACACTAGTTGTTGATGGCAAACCCCTGCCTAAAATATATGCACATTCATGAATATAGGTGGCATACTGCTGTACTAGACTATACATGTTGCTAGATATGCAATTATATCCTGTAACACACATATGACTGAGTGCATGTTACAGGCATACCCACATACACATCAGGCATACATACAAGACACAAAGGTATGGCAACCCAGATGAGCTTTACGTGTGTACAATACAGTACTGTGTGTCAGTACTTACAAAACCTTATGCCTAAGGTATGTAATCTGTGAGGACTACAGGGAACACACAAAACAGTGGTTCCAAGCAATGTGGACATACACCATACTGTGTTGTTTAGACCTACAGCTTCAGGTAGTACTACAATTCATACAGGATTTGGATTCACCAGCAGTACCAATCAGTAAGCATACATGTACTGCTTTAGCCTCCAATGGCACACCCCAGTTAACACCAAGGGACTACATCAGACTGTATGCCATACTGCTTTTTCTGCCTAGCAATAGCATACACATCTTTTGCTGGGATCAGAGCTGGGACACAAAATACCATGACAGAAACAGTTTCCCAATAAGCTATCCCACATATACACAACTTTGACACATCCACCAACACATTTACCATCACACTCAGTCAACCTCACATAGCACTTATTGCAACAAGTACATGTGGGTGTGTATCGGTTCATAGGTAGGTAATAGGCTATTGGCCCTAGGGCCTATAGAAGACTAGCCACACGGTATCCTGGCCTTTGCCACCCAAGTAATTTAATTTCATGTGCCCCAGTCAAGCAGAGCCACAGAGGTGATTCCTGGGGTGTATTTCCTATCTCCCATCCAATCATCAAGATTATTCATGATGAGTGCTAATGAGGAGCTTTGTTTGCTATTGATAGGTAGTTTGTTCCAGAGTATGGGATGTCTCTGAGATAGGAATCTAGCCCTCCAGCATGTTCTGTTTATTGAGGTGACAAAGTTTAGGTCCCTAGAGGGTGTAGCTCATAGGGATTGTGATCTGTTTACGTGGAGCATGTCCAACAGCTCTGGGTTTGACATAGCTTTGTATGTTAGGCAGTGGTCACCTCTGGGTAGGCGATATGCGACACAGTCTAGCTGTGGTTTTGTGAGACGGTCTGCATAGGGCATCTGTTTGAGACTGGTAATACTCTTTGCGAGGTATGTCTGTGGCCTTTCCAGTTGCTGTAGATGTCTTGTGAGGTACATACCAAAAGGGGCATTGTACTCTATAATGGGTTTTATGAGTGATGAGTAGAGGGGAACGCTGACCTCTTTTTCCCTGGATGACACATCTTTTGTGATGAGGTGTGCCACATAGACAGATTACATCACTAGTGTGGCATTGTGATTATCAAAGGGGAGGCTACTGTCCACCTGTGTCCCATGGTCTCTTATCACACTTTCGGTGTTAAGTAGACTACCACCTATGTGGTAGTTCATGGGTACAGAGTTTTTACCAAACGGGATACCAATGCATTTTCTACATTGAGCTTGAGGCCATGGCTTTGTCACCAGGCATCTGTCACAGTAAATATTACTCTGTCTCTCTCTCTCTCTCTCTATATATATATATATATATATATATATATATATATATATATATATACACATACATATAAACATCCATTGGTGTACATATAGATATACATATAGGCACATATACAGTCCATCTTTCATGGTGGGAATATCAATTATGCGAAGGATGTGAGGTATACAGTTATGTAATAATATTGCACAGTCTTGTGCAAAATGCACTGAAGGTGTTCTCAGCCCATGTAGCTTTAGCAGGCCTCACTGGCTGCAACACTGCAAGCCTAACAAATCACACCCACAGCATTTAACCACCACATGTTATATACCAGCACTGTACGCTGTCTTGTTTGCCACACACTACAACCTACATACAAATATGCACATAACAACCTTCACCAACATATATATGTCCACCCTTCAGAAACAGTTGCAGTATGTCCCTTGCTCTATGCACATGTACAGATGATAATATATCTGACACAGATATATCTCTCCATATGTGTGTGCCATACACACACAAGGTCCACACTGTTGTAAGTCCCTGGACCTCATGGTTGACTTGTTGGGCCTTGCTGCAACATGAACAGGTGTCATATGTGAGCACACAGTAATATTAGAGGGTGTATATATAGCTGCAAATGCTATATTAGCATACTATCCTGGTACAGCAGTTGTCAATGCTATGCTACATGTTAATATGACTATCATGCATGTGTTACTCTGTCAGATCCATGTTTATATAGCTGTATGCGCTACTCCCCCAAACAGCCATTGTCCACACTACTGTACAGAACACAGATAACGTGGATCAGATGTTTGACATTTAATTCTAAGCTACATATGTCACAGTTATGTCCCACTGCACACAGCTACACACCGATTTGTCCATGGCAGTAGTTATGCAGGGCATCTGTGCATAGATACGTACTGCTGCCACATATGAATATTTCAAAGTATGTAGTGTACTCTTCAAAAACATCTACTACATGCCAGTAAATACATATCTGTTACATACCTTTCCTTTGTATGTGTTGGTAGTATTACGTTCCGTGTGTCTTTGGCTTTTTTTTTTTGTTGATGTGTGGGGGTGTGTGTGTCTCTCTCTCTCTCTGTCTCTGTCTCTCTCTCTCTCTCAATATCTGCAATAGAATGATTGCATGTGTGGGTAGCAAGTACAGCCTGCTTGTATAGGTATCTGCACATGTGATGGCCTCTGCACCAATTGGTGACCACCATTTGGTAACTGCATGCAGCCTGCTGTGTGGTAATTGCAGTACTCACTGTCATAGCAACCCAATGCTATAAATGGCTAAGTCAGGTAGGCGTAGCCCTTTCAGCTTTCCAAAGTGGGGCCCATGCTTGTTTTCTGTGGACACCGATGTTTAAGTCAGAAGGTTGGTATAGTTCTTATATCTGAAGCTAGGGGTGTAGCCAGTGATTTAAATGTTGTACTCAGACCTGAATGGTGCCACTTCCAGTACACAGTTGTCAATGTAGAATTGTACTCACCCCTACAAATGCTAACACAAGATACATGGGAGTATGTAGTTTCTTTTCTACTTATACAATTAACTGCCATACAAAAGTAGTTATTGAGATGTATTCATTTGGCACATGAACTGTTTGTGAACTGCTATACTGTGAATATTAATGTACTCACTTCTGCACAGTTTGTGCTTTTTTATTGTTGACATTAGCACAGGATGCTCAAGAAAACTGGACAATTCCAGTACTGAGTATGCCTACCCACATCCTTGGTAGACCCTGAACACACAGGTATATTGTACATTTGGGTGGGAATGCAGACATACAGAGAGCATTATGTATTATTGTGTGAATGTTATCTTGCTGGACTTAAAGGGTTGCTGTGTACCTGTTAGTTTAGCAAGGCAAGTAGTATGTCTGCATAGCTCCCAACTGTGGACCTATCCAGATGGTAGCCAGATGTTAGGCTGTTATTCTCTGTCTGTGCAACGCACAGGTCTTTTCATCACTGGTGCAATGGCATTGTTACAGTCGTTTGCTACCAGTACATGGCTACATCCTTTGGTATTTCAGTGTTGTACTCCTACATAAGGGTATGCTTGTGAAACTCCTTCCAAATCTATTTGCACAGTGTATAACAGCAGAAAAGCTGATATGCCTGTGTGTTTCTGCCTCAGCCAGGCCTCTGAAACACTCAGGTACATATTTGAACAGAGTGATGTAAAGGTAGGTAAAAGTGAGGTACACCTTCAAAATATTAGAGACAGTAAGTGGAGACTTCAAGAGAACCAGTGCATATGGATTACTACGCCTTTTCTGAAGTACAAATGGTGCCTGACTCCTATATATTGACATTATTCATTAGGTGTAATACCCCACCTTTCTGCCTAACGTCAGTACTTTTCACGGGATTCAGAGGGACACAGCTAACATATGTTTCAAAATCAGGGACATCCCTGAAATGTAGTCACAGTTGGGATGTATGTCCTCTGCCCTAATCAGATATGCCACTGTTTTTCCTGCTATGATACTGTGTGGGGGTTGTAAAATACTGCTGTAACATTATTTCCTGCTAGAATGGCTGGTTCTCTTATCACAGTCATGTAATGCAATTCCACAACAACTGCTGGTAAAGTTCCACAGAACAGGTTTTGTGTTATGGCATTCCTATTTTTCCTTTACATTCACTCATTCTGATGCATGATATATCTATTTCAGCAACAACCTGTTGTATATCTACTGTGGCTTAGTGGTACTTCATGCAGTCTAGTGTGTCCAAGGTCCGGGGTTTTAGACTGACAGAGGTGTTTTATTTTGCTGCTGAGCAGAACAAGGGCCCTCACATGCATGGTGACTAAGGCACTTTTAAGCAGTTGTAAGAGGGTTTGCGTGGGTTTGTGTGAAGCTTAGCAATACTTAGCTAAGCACACACAAGTGCACACTTGCGCAAACCCGCTAACTACTGCTTAAAAGTGCTTACTCCCGCTAACCCTCACGCTCATTTCTTTGAAAGAAAAGAAAATGGGGAGATAGGAAAGTGGTGAAAAAGGGGCACAAAGAGGGAAAGACAGTAAGGAAAACAGATCGGGATGGTGCATGACGGGTGTAGGGAAGGACCATAGCTGCCCATTTCTTTTACAGCAGCAGCTGTGCAATTGCAATAATTTTGGAGGGAAATATGAAACCTTCGACCCCTGAGAGAAAGGTGAGGACAACAAAGTATGTTGTACTGACAATTAAATTACATTTCATATGTCCAGCAGACATGTGTGCAAAATGGACAGCTATGGATGGGGTGTAATATTATTTTTTGGAGCAGATTGCCCTTTTTTTCCAGGTGAGAATGGAATGTGGGGTAGGGGATGTAGGTCTGTTTGGGGAGGTAAACAGACAGGGCAAACAAGACCCATACAGGGGTGTAATATGACAAATGTGGGGGTGAACAACATTGACGGGGAAGGATGTTTGGAAACCGCAAGTCCATGAGCCCACAGATGGCAACAGTGGAACTGAGATCCCCACCTATGGGTAGTCACCACTGCACCTTCACATCCCAGAGGGTGGCTGTGCTGGGTGCTGTGTAGGAGGGGCAGGCTCACCTGTGAGTCACGCCACTTGTGCCTCAAGCTGGCGTAGAGGATCAGTGACAGAACGCTTGATCTCCCTACGCACCACAGCCTGGACCCTTCAGAGGGTGAGAGGTGGCCCTCCTCCGCCCACATTTGTATGGGGGATGAGCCCCATCCCCTGCAGTGCTTCCACCTGAAGGTGGCACAGGCCCAATGGATGAGGAGGTCCTGGGCTGGACACCAGACCTGCTTGTGCCAGGTGCCATCGCCAGCTGAGGTGGGACAGGTGGGTCCGCTGGGACCGGCCTTCATACGTTCTATGTTTAGGAGGGTTTAATGACAATATGGGTTGGTAACAGCCAACAGCATTCCAAATTAGGTGTAACAGCATGCAGTAGTATTCCCATTAACCCAACACACCAGAGGTCCAACAGTTGAACAGCAAGCATATCAAATGCATATATAGAACAACAGTGGACATTCCAACAGCATGCATGATAAATTGGTGGCAACAGACCACCAAAATTGTGGTATTTGAACAGGGCACATGCATCAAAGTAAATGCAGATATTTATAAACCAGTAGGACATATGTCCCAACAAACATTTTGAGATTAGACATACCCATTGAGGTGTGGAATTGCAATGTTTATGCACATACAGTAGGGTGTAAAAAGATACCTCCATTAACAACTTATATATACTTATAGTTTACACTACATTCCTATTGACTGCAGGTAGATATCCCCTACATGTATTATTACACTAGGCAATGTCCGTTAAATTGTGAAATGGGTTTTGCTAGTTCTTTATATACCTGACTTGTATCTGATATACAAACTGTCCAGGATGCAGATGTTACTGCTACGTATTTATATATTATATTTATATTTATATATCTACATATCTAGATGTGTTCAGGTGACATTATCAGTTATATTTTAATAGCCCCCTACATTTCTAGCAGCACACTGACATTTCTGGGGAACACAATAACAAGCTACTCATGTGCCAGATTAACCTGTACATGCCGTCATGAACCAACAGTTGAGGACTGTATATATGCTTAACAGCTACTGGCACTCTCTTCATCCACTTTATATGGGCCTACCCAAGTGTGGGTTGACAGCGCTTAATACAACAGTACTATTTCTATAATGCAAGAGTACAACAACATATCAAATAAAGTGACATGGACACACTCCAGGAATTATACCTTTATTAATTACATAACACACTTTTCTAGAGGCTCTCTTATTTATCTGATATAACAGTGCATGCAGAAGACTTATTCAAGACTTATTATACCTTTATTAATGGGTTACAACACTCTTTTTCAGGCTCTCTCACTTATTTTATATAACAAAACTTGCAGAATAATTACTAACCTGCCTGGTGGTGCAGCCTTAGCAGCCTATCTGCATAGGCTTGCTGAGTCGCAGCACGGACACCTGCAGCTGTGAAGTAAATTAAGTGATATTGAGACATACCTATCAATAATACAGACTACAATAGCAATTCTTACATACTTCATTCCATGGCTACCTACTCAGTAGTGGGGCATTTTCCATTCTATGGGCCTCCTGTATCCACTGGCTCAGTTGGTCCTCCTTGCGTCTCTTCAGGTCTGAGTAGTGGTATCTGACCTGCTTACCAGTCCAAGGGACATCTGTGGCACTGGTGAGATCATGACCTAGATGGTTCCAGGCTTCCGCTTTGTACTGGGTGCCCTGGAACTGGCCCTGCAGCAGTCTCTCCTCATGATTATGGACGAGGAGCCAAACCATTACTTTTGATTCCTCAATGCCCCAACGTTGCACTCAAAATCAAGAGCTCTCTCCAACACCGGCCATGCTGACTGCAGATGGGAGCTACAACCAGTTATGGCAAGTATTCCTGCCTATGGAGCTGAAATATGCCTCATTTCCCACACTTATCTGTGATTGGCCTTTTTTGAAAAAACTCAGCTGACAGCACATCAGCTTAGCAATGGGTAAACTTCCTTTGATATGTATGTTTGTGTAGAAAGTGCATGGTCATGAAATGCTGTCATGACTTAGTGGTTCAGTACTGTGATTATGGTGCACAGTATCCCAGGTTCGAGCCCTGTCATTGCTTTTTATTTTACTACTGGCCAGACCGGCTAGGAAGTGCGGCTGTGTTTAGCCGACTTTGCTCAGCTTTGCCCGATGTTGCTCGACATTGCTCAACATTGCGCTGGTTTGCGCAGTGCGCAGCTATGTTCAATCTCATTTCACAAGTTGGCGCGATGCGCAACGTTGTGCAAACCATGGTCTGTTTGCAGTAGTTGGCGTGATGTGCACCTACGTGCAAAGCATTTGCGCTAGTTAACACAGTGCTCAGCTACGAGCAATTACATTTAAATATGCTTAATACTGATTAACTTTGCTTAGCAGTGTTTCACATTGCTTAAGATACGTTACTTATGCATCCATCAGTATGCATAACCATTTCACATTCTTAGATATATATATATATAAAATTCATTCACTACTACATAAACCATTTCAATGCTTTTTACAACAATTTCAATGATAAATGTCAGGAATTATTTTTATATACAGATTTCCTACTGAAAATAGAAGGGGGAGTGGTGGGACTCGAACATGGAATGTTTCCTCTTTGTGCAAAGGCTCTACCACTGCGCCATCGCTATTTTCCTTAATTTGCATATTTTTTTCTTGTTATCCTCTTCAGTGCCTATGCTGATAAATGTAGCTAAGCAATGGGCAAACCCGCGCAAACATGCGCAAATACGGGCAGCTATATCGGGAATATTAAAAAAAAATAAGTTTTACATTTTATAATTGTACAGGGGTTTAGAATGTGGGGAGAGTAGTTTTGGGTATGTACACATTTGAGCAGACTCGCTCATGTAAGTTGACATTTTTCAATTGAGAGACTTGCAGGGGCATGTATTTTTGGACTGCTCGGCAGTCTCACATGCCCCTTGCACTCTGTGTATATTCTCCTGTTCTGCACTTTACCCTTCCCTGAATTCATTTCTAGCCTCACTCATAATTGCCTTTCCTAGTGCACCTGCCCTATTTTACTGTCTTCAGACTCTTACATATTAATGTTTTTTTTTATGTTTTGCCCTGCTTTTAGCTGATAGTAATACCTCTCTCTCCCCCTGCAAAGCCCCTCTCTATTATAGCTTATTTTAACCATACAGCACTGGATTTCCTTCAACTAAATCTACTTGTGTAGCTTGAGGCCAGTGTCCTTTTGTAAGCTTACTTCTGCTCATATTTTATTTATTTTAATTTTATTTCTGGTGACTATACCTTTAGAAACTTTATATCCTTGTCTCTCAAGCTAGTTTTTCACTATCTTTTCTGATTGTTTCTATGACTTCATCTTGACCAGGGTGCAAGCCCCGCTCCGTTCGCCCTCACTACGCTTGGGCTCACTTCACTCCCCTACACTACCCCCATTCCCTCCCACCGCAATTACAATTACCTTTATACCTAACTATCCCTCCCCTTCCTCTCCCACTAGCCATTACAATTCCACTGCCTGCCTATTGCCACAACCACCTTACTAATCTGTCAATCTTGTCAACACCACTTCATCTATACCACTGTCTCTCTACCTACTTTATCTGACCATATTTTATTCCAACTTGTATTATTTTCTAATATCTTCTACACTACTCCTTATTCTCTCTATCTCCACCTCTTACCACTCGAATCGCTCTGACCCACTCCTATGTTCACCAACTTCTCACTCATACAACATATATCCAACTAGTTCACCTTTTGCTATCTCCCCTAATCTCTTTACTACCTCTATCTCAAGTCTATATAAACTATCCATAATACAGGTTTTTAAACCTTCCCACAAAGCTAAGTCAAAACTATACAAACTCCATCTAGCATCTAATACACACTCTCTCCTCACTAAAAACCTACTTTGTTCTGGAGATATCCATCCCAACTCTGGCCCCTCTTCTCTCTCCCCAAACCTACTCTACACTGCCACCATCTTACTCCTTTAACAGTCACCAACCTCAGTCACAACAATCATCTCCATCCAAATACTTAACTATTTACTCATTGAGTAGTCAGAGTCTAGCAAATAAAGTCACTGAGCTGCACTCATGGATAGCTCTCAATACCCCTCACATCCTCTCCCTATCTGAAACCTGGCTCAAGCCACTCATCTCAAATAGTGAAATACTCCCACCAGGTTATAATATCTTCCGATCTGATAGACCTGTAAAAAAAGGTGGTAGCGTGGCCATCCTCTACTCAAACATTCTTAACCTCTCACCATACCCATCCCCAATTCCTGACTTCCTCACAGCTGAAATCATCATCCTTAACTGCCATCTGAATTCCCACAAAAAACTTGCAATTGCCTCTATCTACCTTCCTCCTGGTAACAATCTGCACATTCTTGAAAACATCCTATCCTGGTTCTCCTACAATATACCGTATGAGACACTTATCCTTGGTGATGTCAACATTGATTGGTCCAAACTCACAACTGACTCCCCCCAACTCAGTATCCAGCTATACGGCTTCCACCAACTTATAACATCTCTCACTCACTTCCATAAAAATTCCTCTTCCAGCTCCATCATAGACTGGATCCTTACCAATTCCCCCCACTAATACCACAATCACACCACCTTACCTGACTTGCTCAGTGATCATCTCCCTACCACCATCTTAAGACACTACTCCCATATTCCTAAACCCCACCTTATCAAAGACTGTTGAAAACTATCGACTTTCAATTCATCCCAATTTAACTCCATTCTCCACCACATAGATCGGTCCATTCTAAAACACCTCCCCCTAAACGATGCTGTAAGCACTTTCAATAGCATCTTCATGAATAATCTATACTCCTTAGCTCCCTCTAGGAAGATCAGAGTAAAATCAAACCATGCTCCCTGGCTCTCCAAAGAGACTAGGTCCATTATGAAACAATTAGATCATGCTTGGAAAACCTGGACTAAAACTAAACAACCACCTTTTCTTCAAAAATGCAGGCAACTGAGGAACCTTGCAAAAAAACATACAACTAATGACAAAAAGTTATACTATAGCTCTGCTCAGCTTAACAAAAAATCCAATCCTCAAAAATTTTGGTCAACTCTCAACAACATCCTCTATCCTGGAAAGCCCTCTAATCCCTCCCCATACCCTAACTCTTCCTCTCAGGAAACAGCTACCCTCCTGAATAAACACTTTATCTCTTCCATCCAAAATCTGGTAACCTCTAAGCCAAACTCTACTTTGGCACCCACCTCTCCAAGTCCCACTAACACAACTTTGTTTTCTTTTGAGCCAGTTCCCATTACTTACATCAAATCTCTACTACTCAAGCTAAAACCTTGCTCTCCTTCCACTGACAATCTATCTCCTACATTCCTCAAACTTGCTGCTGACTCAATTGCCTTTCCTGTATCTATACTAATTAATTGATCTATTCTGGAATCAACTGTCCCCATCCTTTGGAAATCTTTCTTCACTATCCCTCTTCATAAAGGTGGAAACTCCACTGACCCCTCAAACTACCAACCCATTGCCATTCTGTCCCCCCCTCTCCAAGATATTAGAAAAATGTATTCACTCACAGCTTCTCAATCACCTCCTCACACACCACTTACTTACCCCTACCCAACATGGATTTCGTCCTCACCACAGCACCACCACTGCCCTCCTCTCCTTCACTCATATCATTGCAGAGGCCCTAGACAATAAAAAACTCATTTCCAGTTTCTTCCTATATCTCTCCAAAGCCTTCAATACTGTCTCTCATCCTCTACTACTATTCAAACTCGCAAATTTTCACCTATCCGCTGCTGCACTTGCCTGGTTTAATAGTTACCTATCTGGCAGGGAACAATCTGTCAAATGGCTCTCATTCTCCTCACCTTTCCTTCCCATCTCCACTGGTGTTCCCCAAGGTTCCATCTTGGGACCTCTTTTGTTTAACATTTTCACCAATAATCTTTACACCTCATGCAAAGAATCCTCCCTTATTCAGTATGCCTACAACTCCACACTTATATCCACCTCAAATAACATTCCTGAACTACACTCCCTGACCCAACAGGCCCTACTATCCACTGAACAATGGCTTTCTCACAACCTATTGATCTTAAATCCCAAAAAGACCAAACTCCTACTTTTCCTTCCCTGTTCTCTTTCTCATCACAAAACCTCCTCTTTTATTACATCTTCTAACAATACAAATATCCAACCTGACACCCACACAAAACTCCTAGGGGTCATTATCGATGACAAACTCAAGCTCAACCTACACATACTCCAATGCATAAAAAAAAAAAAAAAAAAACAGAAATTAGGTCTGCTATATCAGAACAAAACATTCCTAACCCCTGAATCTAGACTTACCCTGGACCAGGCACTCCTCCTTCCCTCCCTCCCTCTTATACGCTGCCCCAGTTCTTACCAATATCCAGTACTCTACTCTAAACAAACTGCAACAGACTTACCATAAAATAGCCAGATTCATCACTAACTCCCCATACAACTCACACCACTGCATTTCTTTAAACTCTTTTCAAAGGCTTGAACTTCCCCAGTTTCTGCTATCTTATCAATTTCATATGCTACACTCTATTCTTTATAAACCCTTCTTCTGTCCATCTTTATCTTCCTTAGTCTCCATCTACATCCCATCCCGGACCATCCATACTTCTAACCAACAATTACTTGATATCTACCACCCAAAAATGTCAGTAGGCAAACTACTCTACAAACACTCCCTCGCCCATGCTTGGAACAAACTTCCCCTTGACTTACGTTCAATCTCCCAAACCTCACACTTTAAAAATGAACTAAAAGCTTATTTTCTCAATTCCAGAACCTGCCTTTGCCATGACCCTACCTAGTCTTCCTTTACTTTATGTACCCTCGAAAGGACCATACTTAGTACCTCATTACACCTCTCTCGCCAATGTGTCTACTATGCATTTGCACAATTTTATACAAACAAAAAATGTTAATTGTTGACCTATTGAACTATATCAATGTAAAATTGTTACTTAGCTTCTTTTTAATGCAACTTTAACTTTATGCATGTATCTCAACGGTTCCCATTCAGAAGCCTGAAACATCATAAGCCTGAAAATCAAAATCCTGAAACCAAAAGCCTGAAAATTCAGAATCCTGAAAACTCAAAATCCTGAAAGACCAAAATCCTGAAAGACCAAAATCCTGAAACTCAAAATCCTGAAAACACAAATAATGCTAATATGTCACTATAAAGACACTAATATCTACCAACTGACCCTGACCCTAACCTAACCCTAAGGTCTGTCACTATCGCACTCACCTGACCCGTGCCTAACCTAACTCACTTAAACCGCCCCCCCCAATATTTGTCACTATTGCATACATGCCTAACCTGGCCTAACCCTAACTCACTTAAACTGCCCCTAACCTAAAATAAAACCACACACTTACCTGACCCCAGCATGACCTAACACCACAGGGCTAACAATAGCAAAGCCACAATGACATCAGTATGTCTATTTTGTGTTTTCAGGATTTTGAGTTTCAGGATTTTGGTCTTTCAGGATTTTGGTCTTTCAGGATTTTGAGTTTTCAGGATTCTGAATTTTCAGGCTTTTGGTTTCAGGATTTCAGGCTTATGATGAACCATCTCAACATATGTGAATTGTTATGCTATAACTGCTATTATATCAATATTGTTTAAAATTGTACTTGTTTTAAAATGTATTACTGGAGCTTTTCTCCTCGGGTCTCCACTGAAAATGGGCCACAAGCCCAGTTGGACAAACCCGGTTAACAAATGTCAATAAATAAAATAAATAAATAAATAAAATGTAGTGTAGTTATTGTTTGGTGGATATATAAAGCTAAAATACATATGGCTTTGAATTGTATTGTTGGTTGATTAGTATTCATGCATTGTTAAGTTAGGGGATATTATTTGAATAGAGATGAAACTAAAAATGTTTTTCTGCATTAGTGCTACATCACCTACCCTTTTGCTTTCTCATTCATCTAAACATACTATAACCAAAAGGTAAGACTTCATCAATTGATATGTTTAATTTGAGCTATGTTTTTCTGAGAACAGGAACATCTGTGGAGTGGAGAGAGATTCAGATATGTAGTTCAGCTATTTTGTTATAGAAGTCCTGGATATTTAGAGTAAAGGTTTTTAAGGAATGCTTATTAGTGTGTCTTTAAGTTTTGTTTGCATGCAGAAGTATATGCTGGAGAGGAAGCTTTTTTTAGTTTTTTGAGGCTGGATTTGGGTGGACATCCCCACATTGTTTTAGTGCATTATGTGATGCTAGAATTGAAGAATAAGATAAGATCAAGGTTGTTTTGGTAGTTTTGATATATTCTAACTCACTTAGTTTTTAGTGGTAGATATTTTGGTTTTAATTAATGGATAAAGTGTGCATGAAAGAGTTCAGAAATGATAATGAGATAATATATGGGCAAGGGTTGTGTAAGGAAATGTTGCCTGGTGGGGTGTGAAGGAAGAAAATGGAGGTTTGAGTGGTAAGTGGAGTAGTGAGAAAGTAATACTAAAATTGATGAGACTAGGAAAGTTAGAAGGATAGTTATGTGGGAGAATGTATAGGTGAGAACTATGACTGCAAAGGTAACCATTTGATGTGTTGGGACCTACTATGCAAGTCCCAAAGATGTGGAGGCTGTACGGCCAAAAGATCAGACTGAGATGCCATTTCTTGGAATATTCCCTTTTCTCTAAGGTACGGTGATCTCAGAGTTGGTGTATTTAAGTTTGAGGGGTGTGGGTGCTTGTTTCCCCTATAATACAAAGTTTTAAAAAGAATAATTTTTGAGATTCACTCTTCTCCTGTGTTTCCTTTCTTTTTTTTTTTTTTAGCTTTTCAGCACTCAGCATTTTGAATGGTAACATTTCACTAGGGATCATGATGCAAATGCCAGATGTACACCAGCGTGATATGAATGGATGTTATTTAAAGAAATGTATGCTTATGGAGGGGTATGGTATGGAAGTTGAGTTGTTTGAGTATGGCTAGTAACTTGAGGAGAAGGTGGGGATAGAAATGAGATTGACTGTAGCTTCCTGTGGAACAAAGAGTAAGTTTGTTGTGACTGGTTGGGAATTATCGAAGATTCTGTGTAATAAGGTAGTTGTAAATTGGAAAGTAATAAATGTAAAATAAGGGTGAATAAGTGGTATTGAGGGTAGGATAGCATAGTGGAGCAAAGCTGTGCAGAGCAAGAATGAGCAAAGCTAGGCAGTCATCTCTTGGGGGGGGGGGGGTAGGTGCCCAAGCAATCCAGTAGTTCAAGAACTTTTATACCTCAATAAATCAAGCCGACATGCTAACATTAGAAACAGAGGCCAAAATCTTTGCCAGCAAATAAATAAGGCAAAAAGGAACACTAAGCTGTCACTCAGCACCTACCCCTTCGCTGAAACTTACTTCTTCTTCAAACTAAGTAGTGTGACACAGTGTCTGTCTTTAAAAAGGAGCAGGACAACTGGATGGGTGTTCATAAATTCACCCCTGGTATGACTGTTCTGTCACTCCTTGAAAAGAGAGGGGGAGGCCTAAGGTTGGGTATCGGTAAAGTGGAAATGGCCCCTTGGCTTAGTTACCTTGTAACTCCAATGACAGTTTATGAACACTACGTGTTACTGAATGTCACAGGTGGCACTGAATGGAAGAGGATAAATCATTGTATACAATATATTTAGTGCCAGTAGAGTAGATCCTACTATGAAATGTTATTTATTTATTTATTGAAATTTGATTTCTTGGAAAGCCCACCTGGGTAGGAACCCATTTTCAATGGAGGGCCATGGAGAAAAGCTCCAAAGTATTACAAAGCATTTTGAGAACAATACTTTTACATTCTTTAAAAATAATACAAATACAGTTTAAATAATTATACCAAATTAGGCATAATATGAAAATATTGGTTAAGAATACATACAAATCATGTAACAATGATTTAATAGTTCATAGCATCATAGGAGGTTACTAAGCTAATGACCCTGGTGCCCTTACAAGCCTAGCCAAGAGTTTATCCCCAAAAAAGAAGACTCAGTCAGCACCTGTCACCCCTGTCAATGAGTGTCACGGGTGGAATCCCTGGGACAAACTTGTGGTTTCCCAACCACTCATCAAGGTTGCGCTTGAAGAGGGTCAATGAGGTACTCTGTTTGACATGTATGGGAAGCCTATTCCAGAGATGGGGCAGTTACAGAAATTTTAGCCAGTTTATAGAGAATTTAAAGGTAAGTTAGTATAATACAAACAGGAATTGCAATATGATATGAGGGAAAAGCAGCCTTATGGTATATTTAGAGATAAAGCCAGGGGAGGGAAATTGAAAGTAAGGAAGTGAGTGAAGAAGGAAGAGTAATGAGATGTATCATATGAACACGTATTTATTCACATTAGTTGCCAAAAAACAATCTGTGTAGTTTGGAGTAAACCAGTGGCTCAAGTTAAGATTTTTACTGGTAATATGTATAAAGATCAACAAGCCTAAGATTATTCAAACAAAACCAAAATGACCAACTGTGCCTGCACACACCAAGGAAGCACCAAGATGAATTGGAAAACCACACTTTATTAGAACAGAACTGAACTGAGCGCTTTCATCTACAGACTTCTTCAGAGTTAGTACAACAGGTGAAATAAGCTCAATTTATACCGACAAGAAATTAGTCGCATGACAACACGTTAGTATAAATAACATGCAGAACTCCCTAGACAACCATTTACCTAAAATATAAATTTAAATATAAATACATTCCTAAACTATACACATTTGAAAGTTTGTTAAAAATTATAAAAATAAATAAATTTAAACCATATAAGACCTCAGTTTCAAAATACTGGCCATAGACACCTGGTTGTTAAGTCCAGGAAATTTGCAAGAAGGTAAGATTATTGCTGGAGGCCTGTATCAGTTTTTATCAGTGCTGTAAAACGTTCACCCTCCCTCCAATGTATACTGTCTCCAACATTGTAGTATGGCTGTACCACATGAACAGAGGCAGTGTACGTATTCAAGACAATGTGAATACCAACTTCAATATCAACTTGATTATAGTCCTTTGTAAAGCTATCTAAATCATCATTTATGACCTAATGAGACTGTTGAAACCTAGAAAATGCTAATTATAACGTGACTTTAATTTCTGTACCTGACAAGTTGAAGGTCACATGAATGACCTTGGAAATTTAAAGTGAAATGCACTGGACTGTGGTCAGATTAGGAAACAGATTCCAGCACTTAGTCAAAGAAGGCAACATTGATTTGAAAGATCACGCAGATAATGCATCTTTTTTGATGGATTACTGGGATGACTGCTTGAGCAACCTATGACCCTTTATAATGAAATGTAATTCTTTTGTTAGACCAATAGTTGGATCACAGAGTGGTCATTGACTGACAGTTACTTAAATCACTGAGGGTTAACAATAAGAGTTTCTCAAAAGCCTGCTGAGGCAGTAGTGAAAGAATATTATACTGTCTGCATGGCAAATAAAAAGGAAACTACAGTTTGCTATTGCATGCATCTGTTTTTCAAGAAATGGAGAAAATCAGTCTTGCCATGTACTTCTAAACATGATAAAATGTTTCATGTCTGAACTGGGCGACTCATCCCTATGCTTTGGGAGTAGGACTGTTTATGAGAGAGTAACATTCAGCAACATTTGATTGTCTTAAAGGAAACGTGCAATATATGTGGAAGGTGTCAACAATATTCTTGTCACCTTCTGGTACACATATGATGCGTTTGCAAGCATTCTTTCATATACTTTTTTTGTTTTCCTTGGCATGATTGATAGATGTACATATGTGAATGGGTAAGGGGTCAGGGAGGGGGCAGAGACCAGATTGAGGAATAGTTTCAGTTCTGCTTTTGTACTGTAGATGCATGTTGGAATTGATGGGAGGGTATGGAACAAAAACTTTGGCACTATATATCTTATTGGTCTTAGCTTTCCTTGTTTAGCCTGGCTGCATAATAGATGTGGGTCAGTGACTAGGGACTAGCAAAGCCATTGCCTTTTCAGTGAACAATAAGGAAAACGATCCTACACTGTCAAGACTGCCACTGAGCTAGGAAAATGTATTTGGAGTGTACAGTTTCAATACTGTCAGTACATGAAACTAGAATTTGGTAGTTCAAATGAAGAATTTGTGGGTACATATTTGGCTAAAGGTTTCATAACAGCTAAACTGCCTATGGTTTATAGTTTCAGGTAATATTAATTGCTTAGTTGGCTTTGTATGCATATATTTGTATGTGTTTGTGCGTGTGTGCACGTGTGTGTGTGTGTGTGTGTGTGTGTGTGTGTGTGTGTGTGTGTGTGTGTGTGTGTGTGTGTGTGTGAGCACTGCTCAGTTACAACAGAATGTTGCATGACATGAAGCTTTTGTTCAGTTTTCATACTACATATTCTGTTTCAGACATGGTCCTGAACATACCTTTTTTATCTGAGATGTTTAACTAGGAATTTTCGATGAGATGTTTTTGGTGCCTCATTATAGTTATTACAATTATTCATTCATTCATTGGTTAATTTATTCATTCATTCATTTCCAATACCAGATTTATCTTCTTCAGGGATACAGCTGATGCAGATCCTATTGCAGCACTCATTGGGTTTAAGACAGAGAACCAGTTTTGAACAAATAGTACTTTATTAAGGTCACAGTCATACCCTCACAAATCCACACATACACAACAGCATAACAGTTTGGAATACTACCAATTCACCTGCACCATTTTTTTCTTTTATAATTTGGGAGGACCTAATACATACAGTAAAAACCCTCATGAGAACAGGAAAGATATCCAGTCTCTGCAGAAAGGACTCACAGCTGAGAACCAAGCCAGACATTGTGAAACAGCAACTCTAATTGCTGCATCACTGTGCCAGCCAGTATAATAATAATAATTATTATTATTATTATTATTATTATCATAATTTGAAGTTTTATTTTTCTTGTTTTTTAGAACTGCTTATGTGCTATTTGTTTTGCTGTTTTGCATTTTTTTCACATAGCAGTCCCTCCATACTATACATTGTCACAAGTTGTTGATCTTGCTATCAGATGCTTTCTTGGTTCTAATTTTTTTATGATCAACAAACTAGCCACTTACCAGTAAGTACTTCTGAATTATTAGCATCTCATCGGATTACCATCAGCTCCAAAAGTTCAGACCTCAGCTGAAAATGAAAATGGCACATCAGAAGTACAGTCCCGTTCCCAGAGAAACAGAATCTAAATCTGAGTATATGTTGTGGGATCGAACTTACACTCCTATCCTCAGCAACAAATCACAAGCTGGTTAAGTCTTTTGACACTGCCTTAGTTTTGTTCATATATTATTCAACTGGATTTTGCAGTGTTTTATTAACCAAACAAAACAATTTAGATGTAATGCTTTGGTGTAGTGATTCTTGCACAGTTAACACTAACCTGTAGTGCTTGTATTGCCGAGTATCTGAGACAGCCATTGGCAGGTCGTTACATTTTAATATATCAACACAGGTCACATTATTCAATTATAATGTGTCTGCAGACTGGAATGTTGTTTCAGTTGACTGTCTCTCAAATGAAAATCCTGTTTTTATTTTCTTGAATCTCATTTGGATTAAGGCTTCACAGATTTCCCACCACCTGGCTTTATGGGGAGGTTGAGTAACAGAAGGCATGCCTTGCTCGGTATACTTAACAATGTGTCTAACTTTAACAGATGCACAAATCACTTCTGTCATAGCTGTCAGAATAAGTAAAGAATATAAGCAGTTAAAGCCTCCTGAAGAAAATGCACTTACATTTTCACAGCAGAATTCTATGAAATGTTGGCAGTTTTATTAATTTTTATCAGTGCTCACTATTTTTGGGCAATGGTCTCAGCTCTGCTTTTCTAATACAAATTAATAATGCCATATTAATCTCATCTAAATCAGTGAGTCTTCCAGCTGTCAGTACTAAGTGAGATTTTGGCACAGTTATGAAATTCTATTTTGGATGGTCTTGTCTAACCTGCATTAGCCTAGGTAACCAGGGATAAATTATCAAGTCCTTTCTGCTGCTTAGCAACTAGAAAAGAAATGTGCTGTTCCATTTATTCAGTTCTATACTAAATTTAAAAGTACAAAGTGCAAAATAGCAAAACAAAAATAAAAATATACCATATGACTTTTATCAATAATTATAGTATGGAATGCAAATGACTTGTTGCATTCACAAGTTCAGCTTGTATATGTACATGTGTATGTATACATATATGTTCTTTTTTATTGAGTCTCCCTTTACAAAACATGCTATGCCATGAATAAAACCAGAAAACATTCCGCATGTGATGCAGATAAGAAGTAGAAATACAGACATACATGCACACATTAATTGTTAGCAGAAAGTGATACATTAGCTATAAACATGGTAAACACGACTTTTTCAAACAAGTGAAATACTCAAATTTCCTAACAAATATATTTTCAGAACAGCATTCTGATTTCCACTTTTAACCTCACTAAATTTATCTCATCTTATCTTTTTGCAATAGTTCTATTCTGTAAACATTGCAGCAAAGAACATTTAATAAGAGGGTACTGACCACTAAGAGCAAACTGCATTTTCCTTGAGCAGCATATCACAGTAGTGTTGCCATATTATGGGTTAAGGTAATGATGAAAGCAGAGAGTTGTGAGAATTGCACATACACTTTTTAAGGTACCACTGCATTGTTTATATTGTTTGGTTTATAAAGTATACATTTCAAACAAATCATTTCTAAAAGCCCTTTATGACATTTACTTTGGGGCTTCAAACTGCAACTCTTTCTGATAGCTAATACTACACTTCATTATGTCTCCAAATTCTCCATTGACAAGAAGTGATGACTGAAAAGTATAAATATAGTAAGACATGTTGAAAGAAAGTGGTCTCAAATAAAAAGTGCACTTAGCAAAATTCCTGAAGAAGGGTTTAAAGCATAAACATACACAAAGACTTATTCCTCCTAACAGAATCAGAGACAGATGTATCTACCCTTCAACACAAATTTCAACATAGCTTCACGGCTCTATTTAGCTGGACCCAAAATAATAATCTACTTTTTAACCCCTCTCAAAAATCAAATTTTGTTTGCCACACCCGAAAAACTTTTTAATTTGTCCTCAACTACCATTAAAAGACAATAGGAACAATTCTATACTAAATACCATGGAACAAAGCTATTTCAGTCTGACACCAGATCCTTCCTTGACCTTCACTTGGCACACCAACAAAGTCATTAATATGACTTTAGCTCATTTCAAGGTCTGCTATAAAATATCTCATTTACTATGCACCATAGCCCATACAGCAATAGCAAGATATATATTTATATCATAACTGAGATATGGTTTATCTTTATTAGACCTCCTGTCTAGTTCAGATACCCCAAAACTACAAGTTATAGAAAACAAATATTTAACTTTGTACTCTTAGCAGATGTGTATAAACCAGAGGCATAGTTGGCTCAAACCAGCATCCTGTGCAGGTCAGATGACCTAGTGTCCTACCCTCTCAGATCACCTGCAAAGCTGCAGGAATGGCAACTGGCTTTCTGCAAACAGTAACCAATCCATACCCCCTACCAGCTTTTCAAGTGCCAATCACGTTTGGTTTGTGTGCCCTGCCTTAGCCCTCCTCCCTCTCATTTTAGTTAAAAAAGAAAAAAAGAAAGAAAGAAATCTTTTTTCCCCTTTTACATTGCAGCAAGTACTTCCTACAATTTAGACCACAAAGGGAGCACTACAGCACTCAGGCTTGACTGGTATGAGGGTATGGATTGGTTACTGTCTGCAGAAAGCCAGTTGCCATTCCTGCAGGGTTGGGAGGGTGGCCTAATGGTTAAGGTGTTTGCCTTACAAACACACGGTGCAGGGTTTGAGTCTCACAAGGGATAATTGGCTAGGCTTACAATGGCTCCCAAGGGCAGTTAGCTTAGTACTAATCTATGAAAACTATGAAAAACTAAAAATACAATACCATCTTTTAAAAAATGGCATGCATTAAAGAGTGATTGGGATCAACCAACCATTACCCCCGAGACTTTATGGCTAGGAAAATTGCCCCTTTTACTCCAGCCTAGCTTCACCTCTAACACACACACACACACACACACACACACACACACACACACACACACACACACACACACACACACACACAGAACAACTGGTTGCCAGTCCAAAATAGGGTCACACTACTTATTATCTTATCCTTATTTAAAATAGTGGCAGTGGGTCACTGCACCCAACTAATAGGAATGTGCATTAGAGGTCAGACATGTACTATTAGGGAGAGCCAGAATGAAGCTGTCTTAATTGGTAAATCAATATTTAAAGCTAATACAGGGAGAGGAAGCACTAATCCAACATGTAGTAACTGTTCAGAAACATTAATTATATTAGGTAAGAAAATAGCATATCCTGTAAAACTTTAAAGCTAATTTGAAGGAAGATTTTCTCATGGAATACAAGTGTGTGTGTGTGTGTGTGTGTGTGTGTGTGTGTGTGTGTGTGTGTGTGTGTGTGTGTGTGTGTGTGTATGTGTGTGTGTGTGTGTGTATGTATGTGTGTGTGTATGTATGTATTCTGCACTCCTGAGTGTGTCCCATCTTCTTGAGCTGGTGGTAGCTCAGGTGGATGTAACAGATCCCATGGCACCAATCAAATTGAGTAGGGGAAGTTTCCTGATGCTCTAGCCAAATTTCCCCTAGTGGTATAAATAAATTCTTGGATCTCTACTGAAAAGAGGCCATTAGAATAGCGGGACTAACTCAGTCAAATAAGGATAAATAAAGTAAATTGCAGAAAACAGCACTGCAGCAGTGTTAGGCTCATGTCTGAACATATTGCTCCATCCAGATGAGAACACATCATGAGCATTTGTGCTCCATATGGCCATGGTGCACCATTTAAAGGATGATCCCTGTCCTCAAACTATAAAGCTGCTTCTGGTATCCCATGTGCAATGGCCAGTAGGGCAATCACATACTGTACAATAGTAGAGTGTTACCACAAAAGGACAACTGTGCCATATTATGTTTCAGATGCTTACTATAAATAAAAAAAAAGTTTGAATATATAACACTCTGAAGCTTACTATAAATAAAAAAAAAGTTTGAATATATAACACTCTCAAGTCACCTATTCACAGTACAAACAACACAATGGTAGAGGCACAGCACATAGCAAAAACAGAACTACTTACAGGTATGGAACTGTGAAAAAGATATGCAAGAAGTGATAGGTGGTGCATCCCACAGAAAGGCTAACCTCATGGTCACTGCAACAGCCATACAGGAGCAGCATCAGACTATGAGGCCTGGTTAAGGTGTCAGTTTCCTGCTGTAGCACCACAGGGCATGATCCCTTGGTTTAGATGTGGTGCAGCAGGAGATACTGTGTTCAGAGTTCTTGGTGATACCAGCAGCCTAAGTAGGAGCCCACCAGACACTTGATACTTAGTGCTCCACTATGCTGTTGGCCAGGATGGAATGGTGCTGCCATAGAAAGCAGAATCCACTGCTATTCTTTATCTGCATACCCCAATGACAGTAAGGAGAAGCTGGATATCCCAGCTTCTTTGTCCATATTAATTGCCACACCTCCTAAGGGGTGGTCCCTAACCAGCCCAAGTATTACAAATCTGCCCAAAGAGCTTTCTGCTCATTCATATAGACAACGTGCATAATAATGTTCTGCTGCACAGGAATTTCAATATATCAGTCTGGAAAACATAAGGCAGAACTGAGGACATCATTAATGTACTATGCTATTTGAAGCACCCTTAGTATTGTGTAAACATTAAAGTTAGTGCAAATTAGTACTGTTTAGCATAATCTGCCCTAATAAAACAACCTTATTAATCAGCACCAAAAAGAACCCTTAATAGTCTTCTAACCCCAGTATGCTATCCCTGTGTTTCTGACCAATCAAATGACTGAACAACATAGATATGTAATGTCTAATTTCTCTGTTGCCAGCTTGTTGGATATGGACATCTTGAGAAAATGTAGCAATTGTCTCATGTTTACTGACAACCACTTTATCCTTAAAGAAACAGATGCAGTACTTACACAATGACTCTGGAGGCTAAACTCTCACATGCAAATACAATTCCTAGGACACCATTCATTGGGAACTCCATTGTAAGACATACTGATGCCCCTCTATATAGGCTGAACAAAGATAAGATAAAAGTTAGTCACTATCTGGAACCAGGACTTGCTAAATCAATCACGCACTCAAGTCATTACATCACAGGTACGAGTATGATTCCATCATAGACCATTTAAATGTAAATGACCTGAGATGTACCTCCTTGGACTATATGAAGAGAGATATAATGGAACTTCAGACAATGTGCCTCAAGTTGGTATGAGTCCAGCATTTAGCAGCATATTACAATCACTGAGGATGATGCCACAATAAGCAAAAGACTGATTTTAACAATTGGGTGTCTTTCTGGTGTCACTCTAAGGGGATCCAATATTTCTCAGCTTGAGAGGACATGGTTAACAGACCATGTTGCTATGCCAAGGATGTTTTTCATCTGTCCTCTCTAGGCTTTTGAATACTGGCTAAAACTTTATTTAACCCATAGTGCCTTGCAGGCAATGCAAAATTAACAAATCTACTACATAGCAAAATCATTTCAATTGAACCTCAAAGTATTACTGCTCAGTGCCAGGATCATAATAAATAACTACAGTCCCACCAACCCCTCATCACACTTGAGAATATAGACATCTATGCAGCAATGTGGTATAAAGCAGTAGAGAGTACCCTGGAAGTGTAAATGTTTCAGTGCCTTCCACATTTGTAGTCTAGTGGCTGCACAGACAAGCGCTAAAGGTGGAGGTGTCTTCATATTGCATTAATAACATGCATACCTCTAGAGTGATCAAACAGGATGACAAGCTGGAGTTCTTCTATGTGCATATCAGCATACGCAGAATCCTGTATTTTATCTTAGCCAGCTAGAGGTAAGCCTCCATGTCCAAAGAAGCTCACAATGCACACTTGGACTTATTGAAGACCCTTATCATCCAACCTAACATCCTACTCATGGGAGACTTTAATTACCCCTACATAAACTATAAATGCTACACAGCCCCAAATCTATAGGCACAGAGATTCCCGAACTTCATAAATGCAAACAACCTTGACCAAATAGTGGAAATGCCCACTAGTGGCTCCAACATACTGGATCTCGCACTCACAAATATGATAAAATGCTGCATCCTCACCAGTGTTTCATCCTCTCTGTGAAAGTCCAACAATAAAGCTGTTAAAGCTGTCCCCTCTGAAATCAAAATCAGCTCTGCAATCCTTGTAAAACCCAGCAACAGTTAGGAACTATTCTAAGGCAAACTACTTTTCCTTAAGTGATGGTTTGCCAAAATTCAATCTCCCCTAAACCACGATAACACAGCAGCAAATGCTGAATTGCTTTCATAAATTCAGATAATTGCAAACTGGGAACAGTCACTAAACCCCCCCCCCCCCACACACACACACACACACATGAGAATGCCTTTCAGGAAGGTCTAACACAGATAAACTGAAGCCCAGAACTAGCCCCAGAAGGAAACCTCCCTGGTGGCATCTCACATTAAACAGAATATATAACAAAAGGAAAAACAATATGACAAATAGTCAGGAAAGGTAATTCCCATAAAGTTAAAAACAGAGTCATTAAACTAAATAAGCAACTAAGAGGGCTAATTATGTCAAGCAAAGCCACATTTGAGGTAAAGATAGCCTCCCATATGAGCAATAACCATTATACCTTCTTCAGCTGTGTCAGAAACCTCAAGGGCAACACATATCAATGTGCCAAACTGGTGAGTAATAGTGTCACATTCACCAAGTCGGACAATAGCAAGATTGTTAGCAGACATATTCAGTTCCAGCTTTACCCGTCTATTATCATCAACCATGCCCCAAGCAATAACATCAAACATAATCTCTCCAAATATAACTAGGGAGCATGCAATGTCTGTGCTAGTTAAAGCCAGGAACACAGCCTCAATGGGCCCAATAACATATTAGGATGCCTCCTGAACTGTCTAAAATATGACTTATCAGGAATCCTAGAGTCAGTATTTAACTATTATCATAAATCAAGGTTTGCTCCATGAGAATGGAGGACTGCAATGTTCATCCCACTTCATAAGGGAGGACCTTCAACAGACCTTGGAAACTGCAGACCCATTATGCTGACTAGTCTTATTTGCAAAGCTATGGAAAGAATTAGCATGCAGATTATCAATAAGTACATGAGAGACCTCCATACACTGGATCCATTTCAAATGGCATTCCTTACTGAATCTGGTAGACTTCTTTTAAAAGCTCACTAAAGCAATGGATGAGGGGAAAGAAGTGTATACTGCCTATGTAGATCTGAGTAAAGCATTTCATGCAGTGATCCACCTGGGCATTGTCAACAATCTTATACAGCTAGGTATAAACATGCTGGATAGCTAGCTAGCTCACAGTTAGGACTCAAGTGATTAGGATTGGTGAGGCCACGTCTACAAAGAGGCCTGTCACCAATGGATTCCTTCAGGGCTCTATGCTGGGTCCATTCCTCTTTAGCATCTACTTCTCAGAGGTGAAAGCCAATGTCAAATGCCTCTGACTGACCATGTTCAGAGATAATTGCAAACTGTGAGTAATCACTGAATCTCCCCAAGATTAGAACACCCTCCAGCAAAGTCTAACACTGACAAATGCTTGGTGCCATAGCTATGGCTTAAAGCGCAAGCCAAGAAAAGTATTATAGTACATTTTGGGATGTCAACTACTCTGGGTAATTACATCTTCAATAAAACACCCAGAAAAGTTGATTCACTACTCAAGAATCTGGTAATTCATGTAGATAGTAAACTAGCCTTCAATCAACATGTGTCCAGGATAGTAAGAAAATCCATCCATGTTGCTCAATTTATACATAAATGTATGACATATAGGTCCAGAGGGGTCATTGTACCTCTGTATTTGGCCATCATCAATCCTGTCATACAGTATAATAATTCCTCTTCGGTGTGCACCTGACCAGATACATGCTGCAACTGGAATGTCCATAAAGATTCCTTACAAAAATAATGCAGGTAGTAAACAAAATGTCCGATGCTGATCACTGTCTTTACTTTGTAGCATACAGACTAATGAGATGTGATCTCTGCCTGGTTTACAAGGCATCCCCTGACCCTGTCTTGATAACCCTTTTGCACATCCATGAAACATACAGTATCAGAACTATTAAATCAAAAGACCTACATTTCACTTGTGACATAAATAGGGCATGTTAGAGAGACAGAAATGTTTCTTAGGGAACTTACATTCTCAAGAACAGGCCTCCATCCTTTTGAAGCAGAGTTACCCCTAACCATATTTAAGTGCAACTTGGACCAATGGATTGGTAATCAGAAATCCACTCCTGGTATGGCGCCTATGTCTCTGATGGACAGAAGCAGTGTGTGAATCACCCCCTATATAAATCAAATTTGCACACTGCACATGCACACTGCTGTCAGTCACTGTAGGTATGTGCAGCAATGACTGGAAGCTGCATGCAACTGCTATCAAGTACCGTAGGTATGTGCAGTAATGACTGGAATTTGCATGCACACTGCTGTCAGATACTGTACGTATGTGCAGTCATGACTGAAAGCTGCATGCACACTGATGTCAGTCATGCTAGGTATGTGCAGTAATGACTGGAAGCTGCATGAACACACTGCTGTCACTCACTATAGGTATGTGCAGTAATGACTGGAAGCTGCACAGCCAACAACAGGAGCAGCATAATGCTATTTCTGAAGCTGAAGACCTGAAGATGAAGAAAGTGCGATACTTATAAACTAAGCACATTCAGACTTTTTCATTCAGTTGAATGCCTAATGTTAATCAGTACTGAAAAAAATGGGCACATCTACTGTTGTGATATACATTTTTTCCTGTACATGGGATCATAGTTTAGACATAAAATCAAAAATGATATGACCCAATTATCCACAACTGTAAGTAAATACCAACCTGAACCACACATTGACATGGGCACCACTAAAAAACAGTGACATCTTGGCTGAAGAAGAAACTCAGGGCAAGATTCATAGACATGGTATGTACAGCATTCCCACAGTGCATTACAAAACAGGACATGAAGATGCCCAAACTGGTCCACAGTCAAAAGCACATAGTCAGCTTATGTTAATGTGCACAATCAGGAAAAAACTGGGACTACCACATATGCTAATTGGATGCAGCACTGACATGCAGACCAGCTTATGATCCTAAGTCATAACAAAAGTTCGCTTAAAATCTTGCACAGATATGGCACTATAGTGCAGAATCTCCTAGTGACCACTGCTACCCATCTAGCACACACATAAAGCCTGCAGTCCAAAGCAGGAAAATACACAAAGAAAAAAATACTATAATTACCCAAGCCCCATACACAGACCTAGCAAACACAAAAATATGTCAACAGCAAAAGCAAAATGAATGGCAAGACACAGCTATGGATTAGTCTTCTTTAATAAAACGATAAAATCCAAATGGTGAGCGCTTTCGGGTACAGCAACCCTTCATCAGACAATTGAAATGAGAAATGACTCCACAATTTAAATCTTAAAGCAACCAATCAACATTCAATACACTACCCGCCTTTTTTGTAAGGCAGGTTTTAAAGGCACAACCTCATTTAGACCTGGATATCTATGTGATGAAAGTGTAATAATCCATTTTGTCTCAAGTGTTTCAGTGAGTAACCTAATATCTCCCCCTCTAATGCCTAATCTCACATTGACAACTGCTTTAAACAAAAATACATGCGTTGGATTATCTACCAAGTGTCTATACAGGGCATTATGCTGGTCCTTATTCCTAATGGAACTTAAATGTTGCAGTATCCTAACCTTCAGCATATTGTTTGTCATCCCAACATAGAACACCGAACATTGTGAACACTCAGCTAGGTATACCACATTAGCTGTTCTACATGTGGCTCTTGCCTTAAACTGAAAATGTTGGCCATTCACTGGATGTATAAAAGTAGAAACCTTATTTATACTATTGCAGGCCTTACACATACCACATGGTACCGTTCCTAGTCTGTCCAGCAAGGGTCTCTGTAAAGAGACAGATTTTTCTCTACATAGCAAATCCTTCAGATTTGTGTTACGTCTGTAACCAAAATTCGGTCTAGGACCTACCAAATCATATAACCTGGCATCACTCCTCAGTATATTCCAATTTTTACTAACTATACTTTTTATATCATTGATGTTACTACTGTATGTAAAGTATAGCCTAGTATTGTTGGATCACTTACACTGCTGAGAGGTGTCCCACTCAGCCCTACTTTGTCTCAGCCAGGGTTTGTACCTATTAATTCTCTTCTTCGAGCTGGGATCTACTACCCTATTCACCATGTTCTCATTGTAGCCTCTCAAATTGAAACATGTCTTCAACCCCTCTATCTCCTTCTCATATCGTTCATCTTCCAGGCACAGCCTAGATGTTCTGCCTACCTGGCTTTGTACTATATTAGGAAACATAAATCTGGGGTGCATGCTATCAAAAGATAGTAAATGATTCTTCCAGCAGTCTTTCCTAAATAAACTGGATGAGAGTCCTTGCTGGGTACGTTCAATCCTTACATCTAGGAAATCTATCTGTACACTAGAATAGGTTAAGGTGAATCTGAAAAATGTGGTCGTAGAGTGAAGGTATTCTATAAATTTATGTAACATATCTACAGTGCCCTGCCAAAAGATAAAAACATCGTCCACAAAACGCGTGTATGCTCCTATGTACTGCATCCAATCTTTGTTATTAAATATAACCTCCCTCTCCCAAAAGAAAAGGACCAAATTAGCATAGGTATTGGCACAGGGGGTGCCCATGGCTACCCCCTGTGCCTGCCTATAAGCTTGTTTACCCCCTATAAACACATTGTTCTCCAGGACTAAAGATAGTAAAATTGTAACCAATTTCACCTTATGTGATTCCTCACCCATATCTAATAGGACCTGTTCTATAGCTTGTATGCCATAACTATTGCTGATCACAGTGAAAAGGCTTTGAACATCAAGAGTAACCAATATAATGTGGTTATGCTCTGTCTTCTGTTCAAATTCCCTCACTACCTGCAAAAAACCTCTGGTGTCCTTCAATATAGTAGGTATTCTTTCTACAAAAGGTTTTAAGGTAAATTCAAGCCATATCGATATATTTTCAGTGACCCACCCTCGACCCGAAACTATGGGTCTAAAGGGTGGGTCTGTGGGTGATTTGTGTATCTTAGGTAGAGCTTTGAAAATGGGAGTGGTTGCCTTATCTATCATCAAAAATCTTAATAAGTCATCTTCAATCATCATCTCAAAGTTTAGCTTCCTTAGTTCTTTATGTACCCCTTCTATCACTCTTACTATAGTTGTCGGATTGATAGGAATGTAAGTGGCTCTATCTGACAATAAAACTTGCAACTTATTATTATACACTTCTGTGTCTAGTACCACCACAGCCCCTCCTTTGTCTGCCATCTTTATGACAATATCCTGGTTGTTAGATAATAACCTTAATGCTGCCTGTTGTTTACTGGTAAGGTTATAAAACTTGTTGAACTCCCCTTTTTTAAAATAGCTCAACAAATCTCGTTCACAGCTATTAATAAATAAGTTCATCGCTGGAGTAAATGGCGGTACATAAGTGCTGGGTTTTTTCAAGGTGCTAGCAACAGATACATCAGCTGAATTATTAGCATTGTTATGAAAAACACAATTAAGCGCCAAACCCCTGCAAAACAACATAATGTCCATGATAATTTCATTAAAAACACTGGCCCTCCCAGGCACAAAAGTCAAGCCTTTGTTTAAAACAAATAGTTCATCCTCGCTTAAAATATACGATGATAAATTGTGTACCATACCAGCAAAACAATGATCAGTCAGTCCAAGACCTTGTGCCTCTTGTTGGGATCTCTCCCCTCGCTCAATGACCTCTTCCAGGCTCCGCGTTTTTTCACCGGAGCTGGTAGCCTCTCGAAAAAATGCTGCCGGCCCTGCAGCATCTTAGGACGTGCTCCCTGCTCTTTAATTTCCCCCGACAACTGTCCTGCTGAAGTGCTTGTTGAAAGCGCAGTAGATACAAATTCCACGGCTGGTACAGGCAAATTATCCTTGGGTGCAGACTTAATAACGGATGACCCACTCTGTAGGTCATCTCCCTTGCTCAACGGTTCAACATGAAGTGTTGTCGATTCCTCAGGAGTCGTTTGTATTAATTCTACGGTAGTTGACTCTTTACGCTCCCTTCCTACGCACCCTCCATACTGACGTCTGGATGCTTTACCGGATCCACTAACGTGAGCTTTGGACAAGGATCCCTTGTTTCTCGGCCAGACAAAGATATTGCCTGACGAGAAATCCTCAAAATCTCGTTTGAGCTTGCTGATTTTTTGACTCTGCAACCTCTCGTTGTTGTCCATGAGGTCGCGTTGTAAAGCATTAAATCTATTATAGTGGTCACTCTCTTTAAAGTCATCTGTCAACTTATTTTGTAATACTTCCACTTCCTTCTGTAGCTCTGACATCTTCGGAGCAAAAAACTTGTTGATCAGATCCATGTATTTGAAACTAGTTTCAATATTCAGTGTCTGCCATTGTGCTAGCAACTCAGGGTAACGATCACCCTGAGTTGGCATGCACAAAATTCTCATTCCCCGTGGTATGATTCCGTACTGCTGGCAGGCTTCAAAGTGAAAGGTCTGCCATTTGAGTCTCTGTAACCTTCCAACCTTAAAACTCAAGTCACGTAGCAAATCTTCAAACCTCTTGTCCATGGCAGCTGGAACTTTACTAACCTCTAGTTCAGTTCTATTGACCATGAAACCAAGGTCAAGTAAAGGATTCTTTTGACACATATATTCAGTAGTCTTTTTAAGGGGAACAGCTTGATGGCGTTCTTCACAAAGGTTCCCTTGCAAAAAGGTACCTTGTAGGTCTCCCTCCATAGCCTGCTGAGCACAATAGAACACACACTAAACAGCAATCAGGAAAACAAAAAGTTCAGTGCTTCAGCCAAAGTCTTACCAAGTCAAAATATGTCAACAGCAAAAGCAAAATGAATGGCAAGACACAGCTATGGATTAGTCTTCTTTAATAAAACGATAAAATCCAAATGGTGAGCGCTTTCGGGTACAGCAACCCTTCATCAGACAATTGAAATGAGAAATGACTCCACAATTTAAATCTTAAAGCAACCAATCAACATTCAATACACTACCCGCCTTTTTTGTAAGGCAGGTTTTAAAGGCACAACCTCATTTAGACCTGGATATCTATGTGATGAAAGTGTAATAATACATTTTGTCTCAAGTGTTTCAGTGAGTAACCTAATATCTCCCCCTCTAATGCCTAATCTCACATTGACAACTGCTTTAAACAAAAATACATGCGTTGGATTATCTACCAAGTGTCTATACAGGGCATTATGCTGGTCCTTATTCCTAATGGAACTTAAATGTTGCAGTATCCTAACCTTCAGCATATTGTTTGTCATCCCAACATAGAACACCGAACATTGTGAACACTCAGTGCCAATACCTATGCTAATTTGGTCCTTTTCTTTTGGGAGAGGGAGGTTATATTTAATAACAAAGATTGGATGCAGTACATAGGAGCATACACGCGTTTTGTGGACAATGTTTTTATCTTTTGGCAGGGCACTGTAGATATGTTACATAAATTTATAGAATACCTTCACTCTACGACCACATTTTTCAGATTCACCTTAACCTATTCTAGTGTACAGATAGATTTCCTAGATGTAAGGATTGAACGTACCCAGCAAGGACTCTCATCCAGTTTATTTAGGAAAGACTGCTGGAAGAATCATTTACTATCTTTTGATAGCATGCACCCCAGATTTATGTTTCCTAATATAGTACAGAGCCAGGTATGCAGAACATCTAGGCTGTGCCTGGAAGATGAACGATATGAGAAGGAGATAGAGGGGTTGAAGACATGTTTCAATTTGACAGGCTACAATGAGAACATGGTGAATAGGGTAGTAGATTCCAGCTCGAAGAAGAGAATTAATAGGTACAAACCCTGGCTGAGACAAAGTAGGGCTGAGGGGGACACCTCTCAGCAGTGTAAGAGATCCAACAATACTAGGCTATACTTTACATACAGTAGTAACATCAATGATATAAAAAGTATAGTTAGTAAAAATTGGAATATACTGAGGAGTGATGCCAGGTTATATGATTTGGTAGGTCCTAGACCGAATTTTGGTTACAGACGTAACACAAATCTGAAGGATTTGCTATGTAGAGAAAAATCTGTCTCTTTACAGAGACCCTTGCTGGACAGACTAGGAACGGTACCATGTGGTATGTGTAAGGCCTGCAATAGTATAAATAAGGTTTCTACTTTTATACATCCAGTGAATGGCCAACATTTTCAGTTTAAGGCAAGAGCCACATGTAGAACAGCTAATGTGGTATACCTAGCTGAGTGCTCACAATGTTCGGTGTTCTATGTTGGGATGACAAACAATATGCTGAAGGTTAGGATACTGCAACATTTAAGTTCCATTAGGAATAAGGACCAGCATAATGCCCTGTATAGACACTTGGTAGATAATCCAACGCATGTATTTTTGTTTAAAGCAGTTGTCAATGTGAGATTAGGCATTAGAGGGGGAGATATTAGGTTACTCACTGAAACACTTGAGACAAAATGGATTATTACATTTTCATCACATAGATATCCAGGTCTAAATGAGGTTGTGCCTTTAAAACCTGCCTTACAAAAAAGGCGGGTAGTGTATTGAATGTTGATTGGTTGCTTTAAGATTTAAATTGTGGAGTCATTTCTCATTTCAATTGTCTGATGAAGGGTTGCTGTACCCGAAAGCGGTCACCATTTGGATTTTATCGTTTTATTAAAGAAGACTAATCCATAGCTGTGTCTTGCCATTCATTTTGCTTTTGCTGTTGACATATTTTGACTTGGTAAGACTTTGGCTGAAGCACTGAACTTTTTGTTTTCCTGATTACACTTTAAATATGTACAGGTTCCAGATAGTCGCAGCTGTAAACGGACCTGTGTTGTCAGCTAGTGTCACTTATGGAATGCTTGTGTGTATTCAAACTGTGTATCATAATTTATCATGTGTATTAGACATTGCCATTGTTGTATCACTGGATTAAGAGTGGTCAAGCCCACAGCACTGGTCCATAAAGAGTGTCAAGGGGTGGCAAATAAGAACATTGTATTAGACAACACTATAAGGTATGTGATGGTTCATAACATAACAGTAATGATATGCTACTGAGGTACAGTATGTTAAACTACATACTGATTAAATAATACATACTGATTAAATACTGTATATAAGTACACTGAACTGTGATTTTCTCACTACTGCCTGAGGTATACCTCAATGGATAGTTTAGGTGCAAAAGATACAAATGCTGTACTGCACAATCTGCTGAATCACATTCCCAGGATACATACAGGTACACAAACTTGCATGCATATATGCAGACATCGAGATGCACACACATACTGTGATGTGTTTATCTGTCTAAGGTTTTACATATGTGAATGTGTGTCTGATATTTTGTTTCATCTACCCCACCCTAGCAACCATAATGTATTATGCATGCATGTTTACATTATTGAATGAATTAACTGATGGATTGATTAATTAATGCATTTATTTATTTGCATCTGCTAATAGGAAATTCCAATTGGAAGGTCACATTTGCATTGGGGTGTCAAGGGAAAAAAATTCCTAAAAAAAAACAGCATGAAAGCAAAGACATGAATACTTTCTTGCATATGAATAACAAAGACAATTAAACTGCAATAGTTTCATAGGTTCATATGTTCATAGTATAGCAATAGAAACCTTATAATAAAATGCAGTCTCTGGTATTCATAACCATAGTACTCAGATGAGTAAATGTATCTTCTTCACTGTGCCTTGTTTGCCACCATGGGCTGTTTTATCTATATTTATTTATTTATTCTTTGCTGAACATGTTAGTCTTACTTGACCAGTGGCCGCTATTTACAGTGGAGACTACAGGTTGTACTTATATGAGCCAGGGAACAGTTGCCAGGGCACAGGAGAAACTCCTTTACTCTGTTTGATAAGTACCATGGGACCCTTTACATCATTCGGAGAACTGGACCTTCTAGCATCAAAGGTGGGTGTGATACCTATTTACATTGCAATGGAGCTTTCCTATGTAACTACATGGATCTATATCACTGAAACAATGAAAACCGGAACAAAATACTAAAACATATTTTTTGCAAAGGTGCAAGCATTCTTGCCACCTCCCCCCCACTACCACTTGTTAATTATATATACCAACTCTAACTTTGCAGTACAACTGGGAAAGGGCAAAACCACCCTCCCCACTACACTGCACTCTCAGACAAAAAGCTAATTCTACACTGCAATGTTCCTGACATTCAATATTCTGGGTTTGATGATTTCCTTGGTGAATATTTGTACAGTTGATAACTTTAGGTAGACCCATAACTACATAAAGATATAACTACTTAGTAAAGTGGGACCCATTTTGCATGAGCACATCCTGTTTCCATTACAGGCACGGAGGTGGCCTGGAGAAACAGGGAGGCAGATGAAGAGAGAAGGACATAATGGAGTAGTCAGAGAAATGGAGGAGATAGCCAATATCAGGACCAGAGAATGTATACAGGATTCTGAGGAGTTGTTTCAACGAAATCTGTTTGATGGAGATGAGTCACCAAATGACGGATGCATAATTAAGCAGTCCAGTCAGGAAGGTTGCAGGGTTATTCACTTAAAGAAATGGTCATGCAGAGTGAGCCAGAAAATGAAGAAGTCACTTCTGGGGGTTACAGAGAAAATGCAAAAGGAGAATGCAGAGACAATCCTGAAGAATAGTGGTGAGATGGAAAAGAAAACATATGCAAATAAAGTAAAAGAAGGCAAAAAAGGAGTAACAGAAAAGAAAGAGACAGAACAAAATGAAAAACAGAAGTAGGTGGTAAGGATTCACAGAAAATAACAGAATGAAATGGACAGGTATAAAGTGAGCAACAATTTAATAGTTCCTTAAGGTGTAAAAGCACATGAGGTAAGAATGGTTATTCTTATTAACAGAGACATTTTGTGACATTATATTTGACACTGTTTTTTCAATGGATTTTTTTGGAAAATATGAAAAAAGAAAGACTGTAACCCATGGGATCTTTATGTGATAAATGCATTTAACAGGGAAACAAAAAAGAAAAGTCATTTACAATTTTGAAGAGAGGTGGAAAGAAAGAGACTTTGAAAGGACATTTGAAAACATTATGTAAAGAAGTACTGGACATTGCAAAATTTATGATAAAAGGGGTTTCTGAACTGCTGGATGTGATTGTAATATTGTGTTAAAGGAGAAAGAGAAAAAAATATACATGTAACAAGTATGGCAAATGTGGAGTGGAATAGTGGTGTTGGAAAATACTGAGAGCAACCCAATGTGGTAAAAAAGGGCATTTAATTAGTAACTGTGGTAAAAGAAAATGTTATATTTGTGGGGAAATGGGACATGATGAAAACAAATGGGAATTGAAATGTTCTAAATGTAACAGAATTGGGTATTTATGGATGGATTGTAGAAATGAAAATAAGAGTAAGGATAAAGAGAAAGAAGAAAACGAACAAAGAGAAGACATTTCTGAAGTCAAATTAGATGAAAAAAAAATAAAAAGGACATAGAAAAAGGCTCTTAAGTGGTAAAAGTAAAATAAATAAAATAATTCTGTTGTTAAAAGGGTAAAATATAGATAAATAAATTTTATAGGGACAAGTACAAAAGAAAAAAAGAAATTAAATGGATGAAAAAGAATATATACAGCGAATGGTTGGCATAATGATTACAGTGTTTGACTCACGGACACAAGGTACACCGTTTGATTCTCACGTTTGGGAAGGAAATTAGCTAGGCTTGGCATAGCCCATTAAGGCAGCTAGCATAGTAATTAGTTATGACCTTAAGAAACCATGAATCTAAGGAAATGAGAAAATGAAAATGTTAAGAGTGCCTTTTGTAAATGCTTTTCTCTACAAAACCACATATTTCAGACTTCACAATTTTCTCACTAAACAACAGAAAAATTGATATAGTTAAGACAGCAAAACTGTTAGGCATTACTATTGATGACAAACTCACATTTGAGTAGAATATTCTTAATTCTGTAAAACAAACCCATTTCAAGCTAGGGAAACCCTACTGTCATAAACATTATATGGACAATTGTGCTAAACTGAAACTTGCTAACACTCTGCCTGTTCCTTCCCTCCTGTACAGAAGCCCTATTTTTATTAACCTTCACGCATTCCTTTTCAACAAACTTCAGTTCTGCTAATATAAAATAGCTAGATTTGCCTCAGGCATGACTAATCGCTCCCATCATTACCGAGCCATCTCTGTATCGAAATGGCTGGAATTGCCCTACCACCTACACTATACCCAACTAACTCTTGCTCACAAATTAATTTTCAGACCTAACAACTGCATAGCACTCCTTTCTATCATACAATCATACATTCCATTCTGTAACCTATTGTCTACCAATAAGCACCTACTAAGAGTAACCAAATCTGCTCTCCCTTCACACATCACTCAACTAGACTCCTTAAAATCTTTCAGAACTGCACTAAACGACCTTTATCTTAGTAATCCCATCTGTTCCTGCCTAATCACTACCAAACCACCATAAACACTACCCCATACTCTTCATAGCCACTTCCTTTCGCCATTTCAAAACTCTGTCTTTACTGAACACAGACTTTAACTCTTGTATTATTTTATCTAAATTTGCATTCCGTATTGTTTTTTGAACTTTGCATTACTGTTCACTTACTGTATTGTATTGTATTGTATTTGACATCTTTTTGAAACATTTTATTAAACCTCTGTAAGTGTCTAATGATCTTTGTAAACACCCTTGTCCAATGTATTATACGTCTGTACTGTAAAACTTATGAAGCTTTTCTCCCCGGGCCTCCACTGAAAATGGGTCCCTGACCCAATGAACTTTCCCAGTCAACAAATGTCAATAAATAAATAAATAAATCTGTGGGTCACATTTGGGTTGCACGGATAGGCTTATTCAGGGCCTAGTGGTTGTTAGCCTAGTATACACCAATGAACCTATTTATACAAGTGCAGAAATCATAGGACATATATGCTATCCATCTACTTTCTACATTTCACAATCAGCTCCTAGAGTATAACAACTGTGTGAATAACTGCAGCACTACAAAGAGGTTACTAAGTTGGGAACAGAAGTAGATTGCCAGACCTTTCTTCCATATGCCACACCCACACACACATACACACACACACACACACACACACACACACACACACACACACACACACACACACACACACACACACACACACACACACACACACATGCATGAATGCGCACACACACACACACACACACACACACACACACACACACACACACACACACACACACACACACACACACACACATACACACACACAACTGTACATAGACACACACAGAGACACAGACAGAGACATACACACACACACTTATGGAATGCACATTTAGGGACAATACATTAATTATTTCTTCTATCACTTGTCTTGGGAGGTGGAAGAAAATCAAAGTACTTGGAGAAAACCCACTCAAACAATGGAAGGACCTGCAGACTCCACTCAGAAGGAACCCCTATGGAGAAATAGTGGGGTCTATATAACAATGTCGATCACAGGAGTTTGAACGTTCAAATATTGAACCCAAAAGTCCAAAATATGAAAATAGTGAAGCCATGGCACACCGTTTTTTTTTCAGAGAAAAAAAAATTGATGGGTCGTTTTTGGGGCTTTTATATTTCCTCCACTGTGGTTCAATCTTAGAGTTGGTATATTTAAGTGGGGGGGCACAACCCCCCACATTGGGGGTGTGGGGGATGAAACCCCCCACTTTAGTTTAAGTTTAAAGTGTAAGTTTTATTTTATTTTTTTTTTTTGTCACGGAACAGCTATTTATTTCCCTGGGAAAAAAATTGCTGTTCTGTGTTTTCATTATTATTGGGTTCCGAGCTGTATGGTTTGATATTACAATATTTGGACTCCTGTGAGTTCGACACTGTAATATAGACCCAAAATAGTGCAGTCTCTCCTATATGATGTACCTTTGCAAAAAATACACTTGCCTGTGTAGTAAAAATACATTACAGTATGCCTGGCATAACCATCTAAAGAAGATTCAGATCTTTCAAGGGGCTGCTTGTGACAATAATGTAATTGTGAAAGGGGGATAGTTCTGATGGATAAGGTCTCTTTAGGCTCTGTAGGTGAGACAGAGATGGGCCCTCTGTAGCCAGTATAACAGTGAGAAGAGAGACAAGAATTTGATATAGTCTGCATATTTGTATCATGTAGTCCCTTGATTTCCTTAGTAAGTAAGCATTGTGGGCATCTGAGTTGTCTAAAAATCTTTGGACAGGAACAAACAGAAGTGGGCATTATACTCAATGGTTAACCTGATGAGTGCAGAATACACACCATTAATAATAAGCTATGGATATGTGATTATTGAAGAATAGTCAATTGCCTTCATAGGTTCTCAAGTCCTTAACTATTGGATCAGTTTCCTGGGATGTGTTACCAATGTGTTAGTTATTAAGAACATATTGTTTGGTGAAGGAAACTGTTATACATTTCTTGGCCTTCAATTTAATCCATGCTTTTGACACAAGCTATTGGTTTAGGAAAACCCTTCTTGCTGGATTTTGGTGTCCTCTGGGGAATTTATGATATCACCAAGTTTACGGTCATCTACAAACTCAGTCAGCCTTAAACCCTAAACAGTAACTTTGTTCTCCAATAAATAAATACCAAAAAGGAGTGACCCAAGCACTGAGCCCCAGGGTACACAACTAGTGACAGGTCATTTGAAGGAGATAGGACAGTCAACCCAAAATTCCACTGTTTTGTTTGTGAGCAAGTTTGCTAATCACTCAATTTACATAGGGATCAACATTTTTTTAACAATTCCTGAGTGTGAGATAGTGCCGGATGCCTTTGAAAGGGTAAATATGCAATATATACAGCTTTGCCCTCATCCATTTCTTTATTAACCATCATGAAGAAACCAACCAGATTTTATGAGCAGAATCTGCCCTTAATAAATCTGAACTGGCTTGGGTAGAGAGTTTGTAAGTTACCTAAGACGTTATTTATTAATTCCATAATGATCTTTTCCATGGCCTTACAGATGAGGATGGGTATATAATTTCCTGGGTCTGGTGTTGGACCACTCTTGCATATGTGGACATCAGTTGCTGTTCTCCATTTGTCTGGAACAAAGTCTGTTTTGAAGCTGACATTGAATAGCTTCTGTAGGGTGTCAGACAGGTCTTGTTTCAGCCAAAGTATGAGCATTATTCTTGGCTTTGGATAGTGCCTTTAGGATTTGTTTCATGAGAGATTTGAGGGGTGGCTGCAGATGAGTTATGAGATCTGGGAATATAGTAGGGGAGGTGAAGTTAGGGCTAAACTTATCTGCTTCTAGATTGCATATGTTTTCCTAGTCGCAGTGTTTCCATTAATTCTAAGGTTCCTAGCATGGTTGAAGAAGGCTTTGTGCTTGTCATTTGCCAGGGTGACAACTTTCACCTCATATCTGGCTTTGGCTGATTCGATTAGAGTTCGGCCTTCACTGTTGTGAAGCAATATATTTTTTCCATCTTGTATGTTACATTTATTTTCATGTGCAACTATTAATTTTATTAGATAGCCTGTTTACATCTGGGTTCCACCATAATAGTTTAATTTTGAATTTGGCATTGTTTTTACTTCTGAGGAGGACAGATGCATACAATGCAGCTATTTAGATGGGCATAAAATATGGCTGTAAAAGATTCCACATAAGCAGTGAGGTCATTGAACTGCAATAGGATGTTAAATATTTCACTAGATCATCACTCATTTACATTAGATTAGCATTGACATAATCTCTGCATACAAAGGTATCAGAGGATGCTTCTGGCTTCAGTTTTAACAAAACTTTGACTGATTTGTTGTCTGATTTAATCAAGAAGGAAGTCAGAATTATTTGGTCACAGGGCTGTAACATAATGTTGAGGATGAAGTCTATGATTTTATCTCCCCTGCTTGGGATACAGACTAATTGTTAGCAGTAGTTATTCTGATGCTACATTGAGTTTCACCATAGTAATACTGAGTTATGTTGTAGATGCTACATTGAGTTTCACTATAGTAATAGTGAGTAGTATTGTATGCTGATGTTAGTTATTTTATGCACTGATGTTATAATATGTTATTGATTGCATATGGTGGATGGAGACTGTATGTTCCTATGTGCCTGTCAAGAAGCATTAGTTTAGCTTCACAGCCGAAGAGACGGCTGACCTGAAAGATGTGGTGGATCATGATGATGCCTTCTTAACCAGCCATGATGGAAGGCAACATGAGAAGAGGTTGATGTGGTAAGAAGAAATGGTGCCTAATATTAATGCTAGGGGGAGCGTGACTGCATAATATGAGAACGCTACTGTAAATTAAAAAACATAAAGTACAAGACAAAAAAAAAGAGTTCACGTCTTCAGAGTTCTTCAAACTGTGTAGGCACTCCCAGCCATCTTAATGCTAATGACAGTAAATGAAATAGGGCAGCTGGTATGAATATCAGAAGTTTTACTTGCAGACATCCGAAGTACATTTGAGGAGGGGGGACTACTGATGCTTGTGATGAGCTCTAGTCCTGTTTCCAGGCCATATTACTATACTGGTGTTATGTGCTTACTGTAATCTGTGCACTAATGATGTACATCTACTCCTCTGTGTCATCTTTGCAGGGCCATTAAACAAGCCATCCACTCTAATCAGGAGCAACAGCTCTGAGGAGCTGGGTTGATCTACACAGCTGGGAATGCATGACTCCTTATAGCATTTCTGTGTTGTTATTGTGGTATGATTTACCCACACACATACTGACTTTTGTGATTTTCTGCTATCCTTACAATTCCCACTTTGTGAGGAAGCAGGTACCTTAAAGTAACATAGAGAGATCCTCTGCAAACACATGTGCTGCTGATACCACACCAGAAAGCACTGCTGATGGTCCTGCCACTGGTGCTTGTCATGATGATAATGACAGCCATGGTCATATGGAACATGTGGTGACACTCTCTATGGAGGGATCTCCTACAAGGGGATGAATGTCCAGTAGAGGAGCCTAACATATCAGGTAGGCAGGGGAGTCACATGCAGGTTAATTGTCAATACAGGATATGAATGATGGACAGATGGTGTATCATAGTACATTACAGGCAAAAAAGTGAATGACTTGGGCTGCTGCTGTCCATGTTTCTATAGGGAAAACAGACTTTGAGTCACACCCTCCTATAAAACAGGGCCAGGGAATCAGGGCCAGTGTGCAGTTCAGGAGGTCTGATGGTGGGTGAGCTAAGGAGGCAAAAATATACAAATATATCTATATATGTATATAGATAGATAGATAGATATAAATATATAGATATAGATATGTATATATATATCTATATATGTATATAGATAGATAGATAGATATAAATATATAGATATAGATATGTATCTACTTTACAAGCTCAAAGTTTCAAAATTCCGAACTGCAAATGGCAGGGACCATAAGATCGAAGTTTTGAAACTTTGAAATTGTGATAAAAAAATAAAAACAAAACAATTATTTTTTTTTTTTGCAGGGGGGGCAAAAGCACCTGTGCTCTGTACACCCCATGCTAAATAAATATACCAACTCCGAGGTCATAGGTTCATAGGTGGGTACTAGGCTATCTGCCTGTGGGCATTTATAAGCCTAGCCAGAGTGTGTCGGCTTTCACCGCCCCATTGATTAATTAACTGATCCTCTGTCAAGAAAAACCAATGAAGTGATCCCAGGGGTGTTTTTTCTGTTACCCATCCATTCGTCAAGGTTTCTCTTGAAGAGTGTTAGTGAGGGGCTCTGAATAATGTTGTTTGGAATTTTGTTCCAAAGCATGGGGAGTCTCTGTGACAGGAATCTATCCCTCCAGCATGTTTTATTTATTGTTGTGAGCAAGGTTTATCTCACTAGAGCATGTGACTTGCAGTGACTTGGATTTCTTTAGGTGGAGCATGTCCATCAACTCTGAGTTGGACATGGCTTTGTCAGTCAGGCAGAGATTACCTCTGAGTAAGCGATATGCCACTGAGTACAGCCAGAGTTTTTTCAGTTGGACTGCATAGGACATATGTTTGAGGCCAGTAATCTTCTTGGTGAGGTACTTTTGTGGTCTTTCTAGCTGTTGGAAGTGTCTTGTGAGGTACATCCCAAATGGGGCATTGTACTCTATGATAGGTCTGATGAGTGACGAACAGAGAGGCAGTATAACCTCTTTATTTCTAGATGCGAACACTTTAGTAATTAGATGAGCTGCATAGAAGGATTTCCTAATTACTTTGGCAATATGATTGTCAAAGGAGAGATTACTATCTACCTGGGTCCCCAGAGCTCTTATTACCTCTTTTGTATTAAGGGGCTGCCACCTATGTGGTAATTCATGGGTGTTTTGTTTTTCCCAAACAGGATGACTATGCATTTTTTGGCATTTAGCTTGAGGCCATAACTTTGACCCCAGGTGTCCATCTCAGTAAGTCCATTTTGGAGGATGTCCTTCTCAGCCGGAGATTCAATTATGGCTCCCAGTTTGCAGTCATCAGCGAACTTGGTTAGCCATAGTCCTCCTGTTTTTGCCTGTACTTCTGAGAAGTATATGCCAAACAGTAGGGGTCTCAGGACTGAGCCTTGCGGGACACCACTTGTGAATGGTTTAGAATTGGACCTGGAGCCCACTATTCTTACAGTGTGAGTTCTGTCTGCAAACCAGTTGGCAACCCATCTCATGACGTAGGGGGTTATGTTCAGGCTGGTGAGTTTTTCTGTAATACCCGAGTGGGGACTGGTGTCGAAAGGCTTGGTGAGGTCAAGGTAGGCTGTGTGAACTACCTTTCCCTTGTCTATGGCCTTGGTGACTATCTTGAAGAAGTCAACCAGGTTTAGTAGGCATGATCTGCCCTTAACAAAGCTGAAAACTGGGTCAGGTCAAGTGTTTGGAGGTTCCCAATGTCTTTATTAATGAGTTCCATGATGATGCGCTCCATAGCCTTGCAGACCAGGCTAGTCAGGCTTATGCGGTGATAGTTACCAGGGTCAGTTGTGGCCCCACCTTTGAGGAGTGGCATAACCGTTGCTGCGTGCCATCCTATGGGCACATAGCCTGTGAAAAGGCTGAGGTTGAGCAGAGTGTTTAGGTGGGGGGTTAGTTCGTTCTGTAGTTCATGCAAGATGCAGCCTGGGACACCATCTGGCCCCACTGATGCTGTGTTTTTGGCTTTTGAAAGGGCTGTTTTCACCTGTGCATCTGTGATTTCTGGGACGCTACACTTTTCTGGTATTGTTGCAGGCCCTTTTGGGGTTGAGAATGGGGGGGGGTAACGTTTGCACTGACTCTATCTGCGAGGATGTTGGCCATATCAGTAGGTTCAGTATATTTTGTGCTATTTTGCACTAGCTCAGTGCATAGCTGTGAGTTGCCATTTAGATTCTTAACATAGATAAAGAAGGCTTTGTGGTTATCTTTTGAATCCTTGGCTATTTTTCTTTCAAAGTTAGCCTTGGATGATTTTATGAGAGACCTTAGTTTCTTACTGATAATGATCAGGGATGTCTTTCCTTCTTGGGATTTGCTTTTTTTTCTGAACTATTTTCCTCCTGTTGTATAGCCTGTTTATGGCAGGGGTCCACCAGACTGGTTTCCTTCTCTTAGAGGAGTGAGTCTTGGGTTTGTTAGGGATGACATGATCCATGCATCCGTGTAGGTGCTCATAGAGTGAATTTGTAAAGGTTTCTGCATCTTGGGCAGCATTATCCTTTAGTGTGGGGGCTGTGAAATGTACCGCCTCTGTCTTAAGTAAGGTGAAGTTTGCTTTAGAAAAGAATTTTACTGTGGTTTCCTTAGTTGGGGGTGGTGGTGGGGTGTGGACATCCAGAGTGATTAGTTTATGATCTGATCTAACCAGTGAAGGGTTGACCTCCGGTGTGCAACACCTGTTGCCCATGTTGGTGTTGACCAGGTCCAATATGTTTTCACCTCCGGTAGGGGAGTTTACTAGCTGATCCAGGGCATTTGAATTGATGAATTCCAGGAAGCGCTCTGCCTGGGAGTTTGTTCTCGAGTAGTTTTCCCAGTTAATGGAAGGGTAATTGAAATTGCCCAGTAACAGGGTGTTTGGTAGGACCTTCATGTTTTCCAGTGTCTCCAGAAAGGTGGAGTGGTGGTCCTGGGTCATGGAGGGTAATCTGTAGCAGGCCACAATTTGCATTGCAGATTTACTCAATGTTAGTTGTACATGGATGATCTCAGAGGTATCATGCTGCCCACTAACCTGGAGGTGTAGGTATCCTTGATGAATATGTATACACCCCCTCCTTTTGTGTTTCGGTCCATGTTCTGTGGCCGAAATGTGTGGTATGAGTGTTAGCCCAGTAGTGCTGGGGAGCTCTTTGGAGTCTTGAACCAGGTTTCAGTGACTGCACAGATGTCAACGTTCTCCATAATGAGGAGTGCTTCGAGTGCGTGTATTTTGAGAATTAAACTCCTGGTGTTGAGTAGCATAACCCTCAGTTTTTTGTTAATTGTGCTGCTTATGGAGGTGGGTTTGAATTTTGAGCCTTACCTAAAAAAGGCACTATGGGGGCAGCAAGATCCTTGGCCAGTATTTGAAAGCCTAGGGGTGACAGGTGCAAGCCATCTCTTGTGAGGCAACGCGGCTTGTCAAGCATGTCATCCCAGGCTGACAAACACTGGATCCACTTTGAATGATACCAGAAGCTTAGCCAATTGTTGAAATTGATAATTTTTTCTTTATACTGAGGTATCATTCTTGGTGAGGCCAGGATGCTACTCAGGGTCAGGGTCATATCAGCCTGGGCTACATGATCAGAGAGCTCTTCCATGTCTCTTTTCATGTAGTCCAGGGAGGTACGTCTCAGGTCATTCACACCAACATGAACAAAGACAGAGTCATATCTGCACTTGTTCTGGAGTGACCTGAGTGCTTGTGTTATGTGGCAGAATCTGTCTCCTGACAGGAAGCTAACAGTAACCTTCTGCTTGTCCATCCTAGTGAGTGGGACGTCAGTGTTCCTGACTATAGAGTCGCGTATTACTAGTGTATTAGGTATGTTATTTTGCCTTAAGGGCTGTGATTGTGTAGCACACTGATTTTGTGTTTTATGTGTTGTCTAGTTTGTGACGGGAGATGCAGATTGTTTGGGTGTCTGCTTTGGAGGTCTCTGATGCTTTTGCAGGTTTTTATTTAGAGCCTCCGAGTATGATTTTGTGTATTCATGTGTATTTTTTGCCAATGCTGGTTTAGTAGGTCTATGTGTGGCTGGAGGTGTGGTGCAAGTGTTAACCTTCTCCTCTTGACTGTGTGCTCCAGACTTCGGGGGAGAGAGCTTAGCCTCCCGTTTGGCTGTATAATTGCATCTCTCGCAAATGTTAGTGTTTTGTGGTAGGAGGAGAGGGTTGTTTGTGTACATGAAGCAGTTGTAACATTGGCTCAGTATACCCAGATTCACCACCAGGACTGGAGAGTACACCTGAAATTGCCCTTTGGTCATGCCGGAATAGTAGAGTGAGCTGCTTAGTCACTTGGTTAGTGAGTGGTGAATAAAGAGCATTGCCCTGCTGGGCAATCAAGTGTCAGGGTATATTAGGTCTGAGCAAGTGCTGGGCTGTAGGATGCTTTTTGAGTGCTTAGGATGAGTGTTAGACTAGTTTCAAGGGAAAAACTGAAGAGGAAACTAAGTGGAGTCGGGAATAATTTAACCCCAGCTAACCGGCGCTACCCTGTGCGCAAAACCTTGCAAACGTGTTTTTTATAGCAGGGAGATGAAAGAGATAGAAATTAGCCCAAAAATGGCTAATAAACTACTAACTTCTGGGCTGGAACCACTCCTCCAGGGACAGATAGGCTGCTCAAAGCTCCCCTCTCTCACAGGTGAACACAGAAACTTCCTTCTATCCAAGTAAGGTATGGGCAACTCAGAAACTTGTAACACAGCCCTGAATTCAGCACTAGCCTGAAAACTGGACTATACTAGCTTAGAAAGGTGGAAAACAAGGAATTTTTTTGTTTTCTTGTTTTTTTGAAAAGATAAGGCAAAAACAGTAAAAAATCCACTTAAAACAGCTTTAAACGACTACAAACAATCAAAAAGGCTATCACACTTTAGTGTGTAGCCTACAATAGTTAAGCAAATTATTTAAACAAAAAAACAACTTTTTAAAAGTGCAGGCAGTCAAATAAGTACAATATGTGAAAAAAAAAGCTTTTAAATCACAATAAACACTGGAAAATCTGTGTTTAGTTGGAAAACAGTTAAGTACAGCAAGAAAATACAGAAAACTGATACTTTATCACTCCAAAGTCTCTCTTCTAAGCTAGAAGGCTTGTATCAGTTTAAGGCTTACTAGTGCTTCCCAGTAGGTTAGTTACAGGAAAGATGGTAAATAAGTGCAGATGTGGTCTTTTAAACCAAAAAGTTGAAAGAGATGGACAAACTGCCCAAATGGTCAATAAACTACACTTTTTGGGCCAAGAACCACTCCTCTTCTGGTAGACAGGCTGCCTAGTGCTTACCACTTCCACGGATAAGCTAGAAGGCTTTCCTCCAAAACGGAAAGGCTTGCGGGGCTCAGAAGCTGACTAACAGTCCTGGATACAGCAACTCTGTATCTGGACTAGGCTTGTTACAGGAAAGATGGGAAACAAGCGCAACTGTGGCTTTTAAACCAGAAAGTTGAAAGGGATTAGAATGATGAGCCTGGTCTGCAAGGCCATGGAATGTGTCATCATGGAACTCATAAACAAAGACATTGGTAATCTCCATACTCTGGAAGTTCGGATTTGTAAAAGGCAGATCATGTCTCCTAAAACTGATTGACTTCTTTAAAGCAGTCACCAAAGCCATAGATGAGGATAAGGTGTTTCACACAGCTTATCTGGATCTCGCCAAGGCTTTCGACACCATCCCCCACTCTGGAATTATAGATAAGCTCACTAAACTAGGTATAAATCCCTATGTCACAAGATGGGTTGCCAACTGGGTCACGGACAGAACCCACACTGTGAAAGTAGCAGACTACAAATCCGACTTCAGACCAGTGACAAGTGGAGTACCACAGGGTTCTGTCCTGGGTCCTCTCCTGTTTGGAATCTACTTCTCTGAAGTAGAGGCTAACACAGAAGGTCTTTGGCTAAAAAGGTTTGCAGATCACTGCAAACTAGGAGCCATAATCGAAACTCCTAACGATGTGGACATACTACAAAAGGGCCTCACTGAGACAGATGCCTGGTGTAAAAGCCATGGCCTGCCGCTCAATGTCAAAAAGTGTATTGTCATCCCCTTTGGTAAAAACTCTGTACCCATGAGCTACCATATAGCTGGTAATCTACTTAATGCCGAAAATGTGATAAGAGACCTTGGGACACAGGTGGACAGTAGTCTCTCCTTTGATAATCACATCGCCACAGTGGTCAGGAAATCTTTCTACGTGGCTCACCTCATCACAAAAGGTTTCTCATCCAGAAAAAAAGAGGTCATTGTTTCCCTCTACTCATCACTTATTAGACCCATTATAGAGTATAACGCCCCTTTTGGTATGTACCTCACAAGACATCTACAACAACTGGAAAGGCCACAGAAATACCTCACAAAGAGGATTACTGGCCTCAAACAGATGCCCTACGCAGACCGTCTCAAAACACTCCAGCTTTACTCCATCGCATATCGCCTACTCAGAGGCGATCTCTGTCTAACATACAAAGCTATGTCAAACCCAGAGCTGTTGGACATGCTCCACTTAAAGAAATCCCAATCCCTCCGAGCTACATGCTCTAGGGACCAAAACCTTGTCACCACAATAAACAGAACATGCTGGAGGGATAGATTCCTGTCCCAGAGACTTCCCATACTCTGGAACAGACTACCTATCTATGTCAAACAGAGCTCCTCATGAGCACTCTTCAAAAAAAAATCTTGATGATTGGATGGGAGATAGAAAATTCACCCCGGGGGTCACTTCCGTGGCTCTGCTCGACAGGGGCACCGGAAAATAATTTTCTTGGGTGGCAAAAGCAAGGGTACATTTTTGGCTAGGCTTATATAGACCCTAGGGCCAATAGCCTAGTACCTACCTATGAACCTATGAACCTATGGGAAAAAACTGCCCAAACAGCCAATATCTACAATTTCTAGGCCAGGAACCACTCCTCTTGTGGTAGAAGCTAGAAGGCTTCCCCTCAAACACAGAAAGGCTTGAGGGGCTCAGAAGCTTACAAAGAGTCCTGGATACAGCAAATCTGTACATGGATTAGACTAGTTACAGGAAAGGCAGGGAACAAGTCCAAATGCAGGCTTTTAAGCTAGCAAGTTGAAAGAGATGGAAAACTGTCCAAATGGCCAATAAACTACAATTTCTGGGCCAAAACTCACTCTTCCCATGGAGGATAGGCTACCTATACATATATTAGCTTGCAAACCTAGGGGAGATCATGATGTAAATATCTGTCATACCAGTATTTTATACCATGCATGGGGGACCAACCTCATGGATGATTGCTAAGTAATGCTGGATATTCACTAGATCTATGGCTATTAACAGCCATATGCTCACTATTGATCCCTTCCCACCACAGTTGACAGAACATCATTAAATGTCTCTTTGGACTGCTGAAGATTATTTATTTGGGTAGTTCAGTGCATAATTCAGTTAACAGTGACAAGGCCTGCCAAATGATCAAGGTATATTAGATTTTCAACAACATGAGTTCTGGTACTTAGAGAAAAGTTCCTAGATTGACAGTGTGGAAGATGATTATGATGATAATACAAATCCTTAGTACAACTGGGTGCATGATCTTGATGCCGACAACAGCATGCTCTGTAGATTTAGGATAACATTATTGCACAAGACTTCAGATGAAGATAAGGGGAATTATTACTAAAAAGATAACTCTTTAGTACAGTTATCATGTAACAGAATGCTAATTAAAAGAAAACAGTGTTTCTGTACCCATGTGTAAAACCATTAAAACAGTAGTAGAGTAGCAATTAATACAAATGTAATATATAATACAAAAATAAATGATCATGGGATTAGCATGTAGCTGTAACTTTATAAGCTAATGGCACATAGAACATTCTGCAGCATACCATATGAGTGCAGGATCTAATATTCTATCATGTGTCACTGCAGGACTGTCAAAATATCCTTGAGAGCACGTTGAAGTTTTAGACTTAACTCCACACCTTGGAAGTGATATGCCAACCTGTGTCACGACAGGGGGCTGCCTATGTTCTCTCGCATTTGAGTATGCATGCTGCTACATGCTGGAGACAAGGAATTACATTTACCAGCTTAAACAATTACAGTGCATGGCTGTTATTTATTCATTATTTATTTATAGGAGTATAGATAAGTACTAGGTTAGCTGCCCTTGCGGGCCATTTTAAGACTAACCGATTTCCCTTTTTGTGCTTGAAATGATAACTATGTCATTTGGTTATAGACTGCCTTAAGCATCCCATAGTCAATAATTATATTTCCTTCTAATGAGAATAACTGGGATCATACCATATATAATTTGAGGAGACCCATGCATGGGATAAAGCATTTAGGAGCTGCCTCTGTCCATTAGTAGCAGAGGGGGCATTCACGGAATTCTGATAAATATTTATTTTTCATTAAATGTGTTAATTGACCATATAGTGAAGTCATGCATACTATCCAATAAGTATAACAAACTGGATGGAAAATCTGTGTCAAGCGAAGAATTAATTGTTTTGGTTATCAGTCAATGAGAACAAGCTGTGTTTTTCTAGTTTTTGATTATATAGGCATAGGATGGCCTTGTAGCTCACTGGTTACACCTGAAGACAGTTCTTACACAGAATCCTCACAATCTAGCTCAGACATAGTAATTAAAATACAACTATAATTTACAAACTAGAACAAAAAAATATTCAGCACACCACCTGTCAAGTAAATAAAACTGATGAAGTTGTCAATAAAACCTGTTGCTTTATTAATTATACTTGTAATGCCAAACAGGAACATATGTCTGAACTCAAGTGGGCCAATTCAAACTACACTGCACTTCAAACTAACATAACTAAGCTTTAATTTTGAACCTTGAAACTAAGGATAGGGCAGGTCTCAGTGATTTGACTATGCAGTCCCATATAAATAACAAAAAAACAAATCCATCCATTCATAGTCAGCCCCTTTTACCATTTTGCACAATGGGCTGGGGTGTCACTTTAACAGTGACATTCATCTAGAGCCAAGATTTACACTGCCAAGTGGCTATCCCTGCTGCAGTAATTCACCAATACCACACACTCACACCTAGGGCCAATTTAGAGTTTCTGTCTGTTCAAAACTGAATGACTCTTTAAAAAAATGACAGTCAAAGGAAACATGAAAAGTTGTCATCAGAAATTAGCTTCAGAAAATTAAAATAAACAAGAAGCAACTTACTCATTAATATGAAATTAAATTCCATTACGGTATAGAAATCAAATAATTCATAGAAAAATAGATTGTTACTAGGTTAATGAGACAGGGGGCCTTTCTAAGCCTAGACAGGTTTTTCTGAGAAAATAATGATGTCCTTTATCCAAACAGGACATTGAGAGACAGGCATTTAGAAGCTACTTCTTTCCATAAGGGACAAGGATGCCACGCCCAGTGTAAATTTTCTTGTTTCCCATCCACTAGTCTAGGTTGCGCTTAAACTGAATAATAGATAATCTTAGCTTCATATGGATGGGAAGCCTGTTCCATTTGAAGGGCAGTCTCTAGGACACATATATATCTCTCTAGCATGTTCTGTTAAAGTCACAGACAAAATTCAGGTCCCTAAACCTTATAATTTTGGTACTCTTTCACTTTGACTTGAAAATACACAGGAGATTCTTAAGTGTGGGGTTTGCAGATGCCTTGTACGCCAGGCATAGATCATTCTCAGCAATCTATTGGAAACTGAGTAGAGTGAAAGTCCTTTTAAGGCACTCTGCATAAGGCAGATTTATTATGCCTTGTTATTCTTTTTGTAAGGAACCTCTGAGGTTGCTCTAGTTGCTGCATATGCCTGGTCAGGTACATACCAAAGCAAGCATTGTACTTTATGATTGGTCTGATAAGGGTAGAGTACAGTGGGATAATAACCTCTTAATTATTTATTCATTATTTTATTTATTGATTTATTGCATTTATTTACTGGAATAGTCTGACTGGGTAGAAAGCTATCCTTCTCAACAGAGACTATGGGAGCAAAGCTCAAGAAAAATGTCAAAATCACATAAAGAACAGAGTCACCAGCTGCATGTAAATAATCAACAAATACACATATTCATTAATTAAACCCTATCCTGGTTGGACTTGGTATTATATTTGATCATTGTTGTACAGTTGGCCAGGATTCACAAACCCTCCTCCTAGAATAGGTCTGCCCATCCTGCCCTGCCAGCTTATCACTTGTCCATGCCACTAGTCAAACTTTGGTCATCTGGGTTTTAGTTGGGGCTTTATACCCCTACAACACTGGGCTGCCTCACAAATAGACAGAGTTTTGCTGCAGCCTCCCTAACCAAGTTACCTAGAAGCTGGTAG
>NC_056745.1:1003366069-1003437682 GCF_019279795.1 Protopterus annectens
ACACACACACACACACACACACACACACACACACACACACACACACACACACACACACACACACACACACACAAAAACACACGCATGCATGCATGCATGCACACACACACACACACACACACACACACACACACACACACATGTTCTCAACACTTCCATTCCATAATGATACAATTATCTCCATAATTCTGTGCATTTCATAAAATGCATCCTTGAATGTATGAACATACATGGCACACTCTTGATCAAAAGACCATTCAGTCTTTTGCCAGTGAACCACAGAAACATATCTACAGGACTTTGATAGCAGCATTGTAGAAATAATGGATATCTATAATGCATATTTATTTATTACTATTTCTTTCTACTGCCTTTATGTAAAAATCAAGGAATCACATTGGAGATTCAGTATTCTTAGTCTATGCAACTACAGAATGCAATCCAATACCAAACAAATGTAGAAAAGAAAACAACCACAAATATTTTCTGTTATAACTAGTAAACTATATAGTCAATAAATGTTCTTAGAAATGGTATGATACCATATTAATAACTTTACAAAATAGCGTCAATAAAAATGTTTCTCCCCAGGATTCCTTAAACTTTGTTCAGAAAGAGGGTTGGGAGGGTGGCCTAATGGTTAAGGTGTCTGCCTTACAAACACAAGGTGCAAGGTTTGAGTCTCACAAGGGATAATTGGCTAGGCTTAAAATGGCTCACAAGGGCAGTTAGCTTAGTGCTAATCTATGAACCTATGAACCTATGAATAGTGCTATTCCTGCATGGATTGGATCATTCCCATGCAGCACAGCAGTACGCCTTGCATATTCATGAAGGCATGCTGCTGTATAACCTGCACGGGCATGATTTGTAAATGAGTGCAGGGGGTGTGTCTGAGCATTACTCGCACAGTAAATACGCCTGCTGCACCCAGGAAGAACAAAAACAGTGTCTGCGGACACTATTAGTATACCCCCAACTCAACAGATATCTATAGAATGTCCATATTTGTACCTCATATGTCAGGTGTGTTCCTCCTACTGTCCTGGCAAAGAGCTGAGGCTCAAAGTAATTAAATAATGACAAACATTTGAGTGTAAGACTCCACATCCTATTATTCAGCAACTTCCTAAGTTTGTAAGAGCAATATTTAAATCTGACCTCTTTGCCCCCCCCCATTATGTTAGGCTTTGTCCAGATTGTATGCTGTAAGAGGTGGAGAGGTATGACTGTTAGCTATGTGAACATCCCTAAACTAATAAAAATAAAACAAATAATTTTTTTCCCATCCTCACTAAAGTTTAAGCGTAGCTGAGTGGGTGTGCATGTCGCACAGCTGTGTATAGCATAGCTTAAACATCCGAAGGAGTTAAATAGATATATACAGCCAAAATAATTAAAGTGAAATAGTGTAGTGGTTAGAACTTTAGCTTCACATGCAGTCATTCATGGTTCGAGCTCCAATAGCACTAAAACTATCTTTGATTATAAATAGGTAGTGAATAATATATATTTGTTAACCTGGGTAGTGTAGCAGGTCCAAATGTGAAGTGTCAGTGTAGTACAGATGTGAAATCCCGATATAAGCACAAGTGTTTCATACAGTATAGCCACAAAATAATATAATGCAATGAAAGCACATAGGGGGATGTTATGGTAGGGAAACATATACATATCAGAAGATGTCATTAAGAAGGAATCAACCCCACAATCCTGATAGTCCATAAAATGAAAGCTGAGCAATGCTAAATTGTGCTCAGCTATGCTACGCTGGTGTCAGCATTGCTTAAATTTGAATGCTTAGCAATAATTGGCATAGCTAAGTGGATTTGCACACCGGTAAACAGTGCTTAGCACCTACCATTTTAAGCAATGCTTATTTGTGCCAAGTGGGTTTGCCCGTTGGTTAGCTTAGCTCAGCATATTAAAAACTGTCCAGTCACAGCAAAGGGTGGAAAATCAGCCCTATTTAAACCTTGCAGGCAGGAATCATGCCCATAACCAGTTGTAGCTGATCACTGCAGGCACTATGGTTGGCACTGGGGAAGGTGTGCGCTTTCAGGTGCAGTGTTGAGGCATTCAGGAATACAGGGTCATTGTTGGACTCCTTGTAAAAGACCATGAAGGGAGACTGCTGCAGGACCAGTACCAAGGCTCCCAATACAAAGCGGAGGCCTGGGACAGTCTCACACTTGACTTCACCAGTGCTACTGGTATCCATCAGACTGGTGAGCAGGTCCTGCACCATTATGCTGACCTGAAGCATATGAAGAGGGATCTCTTGGACCAGAGGATCCAAGATGCACAGGCACGGAATGTCCCTGAAGTATGTAAGTATCAGTATCAATTAGTATCCTACAAAGTCCAGCCTGAGTATGTAATCAATAGATATGTATAAATGTTTATCTCCTGTACAGCTGCAGCTGAGGGGGCTGAACATATTGACGCACATGTCAGTAGGCTGATAAGGCTGTGCCAGGAGGCTGGTGAGTAAATATCTAGCTTGCATTATCCAGAATAAATAAACAGAAAGTAGTAGATTGTCAATAACTAGTAGATAAACTAGATAAAGGAATAAAGGACTGTCATCAGGTGAATAAAGGTCTCTGCAACATTTAATAAAAATAAAAACCCAAACTGTTGTGTTTCCTCTGTCATGTTGTGGTAGGAATATAAATGCGTACATGTTCTGCATAGTTATGTGTTTATGGTAAAAAAATAACTGTTTCATGCAACTATTACTGAAAACCTGACACATATCTATTTCCTGAAAAGTGCAGTACAGTACTCATTACCTGGGGTATTTGTCGAACTATAAGGTCAGATTGTGCAAACAAGAGAGTACTATGGAGAAAAAAGTCAAACATGAGTCAGTAGTTCCTCCATAGCTCATTGTGATGAAACACAGCTGTGGTTTACATTTTTGCACAAACAGGCACAGTTCGAATCCTGGCAGTGGTAGTACGCTGAATGCATATTGTCAAACATGAATATGTGAATATTTGTAAAAAACAGTCAGGTAGTATTAACATAAATTACCTCCACAGGTCTACAAGGTAAGTAAATTTTTGTAATAGCTGTAAGAAGGCTTTACCAACATGATCTGTATTCAACATATCCACTGTCCAACCACAAGGCTGCAAATGACAGCAAGATAAGTATATACACCAAACACCTTCTTCCGATACATGTCCCTCAAATGTCACAATGTCATGGCTAATGGTCACTGCTGATAATAGCCAGGGAGATAGATAGAAACCTTGGTGGAGTATGTCAGTACCACACCACCCCCAAGCATGTGTGCCAGGCACTCTGTCAGTGTCACATATGTAACTGTGAAGATGTGAAGATGTGTAGAAACAATCAGGTAGTGTTAACATGTATTTCTTCAACAGGTCTGCCATGTAAGGAAATGTGTCTAGTAGCTGTAAGAAGGCTTAACCAATACACTGTGTACAACAATCCCACTGTCAATCCCCAGGCCATAGGTAGATATACAGTGAGGTCAGCCATGGAGAGTAATGAGTAGAGTAAGGATCTGTACAGTTGTTGAAAACTGAAGCATAGACAGTTGTTAATTGACCTCCCCCCCCACCCTATCTGCACCAATACGTCATACACATTAAATGGGTATGTTCATCTCCAAACCTACTGTTGGGACATGTCCTATTGTTATACAAATATTGAACTGTTTGAATTTTAATGTTTCCTGTTCAAATACTATCATTGGCAGCCTGTTGCTATCAATGTAACGTGCATGCTGTTATAATGCATACTGTGGTTCCATATATGCATGTGTCCTGTTTGCTATGCAACTGTTTTAATCCAGTTTTATGGGGTCAATCGGAACACCCATGTATGCTGTTATAACTAATCCTGAATTGTGTTGTTCTTGACTAACCACCACATTTTTTAAAATGAAACACCATAGCACATCTGGGAAGGCAGATCCCAGCAGATCCATCAGTCCTGGCTTATCTGGATGTGGCACTGGACCCCAGTGCATCTGGGACCCAACCTGGGTATTTCTATTCCATTAGTCTTGCACCATCTAGGGGTGGAACTGCCTCAGGGTATGGGGCTCATCCCCCCACAGGACCAGGGTCAGACAGGAGACCATAACCAGCAGTCAGGTCTGGGGATTTTGTGCAACATCCTCCATTCAGAGTATGGTGATCAGCTGTGCCGGCTTGAGGCCCACTGGGAGATTCTTGATGGTCAGCCTACCCCTCCTTTGCAGCCCCCAGCACAGCCACCTTCAGAGGAGTGAAGGTGCACTGTTGACTGCCCATGGGTGGGGACCTCAGTCCCACTGTAACTGTATGGGGGCTCATGTGCGTCTGATTCTGAACCACCCTCCCCATCCAAGGTGTTTACCCCACACATGTGTCATATACCACCCCTGTCAGCTGTCTTATCTGTCATGTCTGTCTTCCTATCAAACTTACTTCCCCAAATGTACCCACTATCCTTCCCTAACATCCCACTCTCACCTTATTAAAAAAAAAAGGGCAATCTGTTCCAAAAAAAAAAATTGCCCCATACATAGCTCTCCATTTCATGCACGTGTCCACTGGACACATGCAATCTTGTCTGATTTGCTTAACAACACATTACTGTTGTCCTCACCCCTCTCTCAGGTCTTTGAATGTCCAAATTAACCTCCAAATTCTGTACAAATGCACAGCTGTTGCTGTATGAGAAATGGACAGCTATGGACCTTCCCTACACTCATCCTGCACATGCCTAGCTATCTGTGATATTGTTTTGCCCTCTGCATGCCCCCTTTTCCACCACTTTCCTATCACCCCTTTTTTCTTTTCTTTTAAAGAAATTAGCATGGGGGTAATTGGGAGTAAGCAGCAGTAAGCAGCAGTATGTGGCAGTAAATGAGTTTGAGCGATGCTAAGTGATGCCTACAAAGATTAAGCATTTTCCCATTTAACTGTGTTGGCATTGCTCACCATCATGTAAACTTGTGCAAACCCACTTACAACTGCTTAAAACTGCCTTAATCTCCGTGTCTCCATCAGCCACTGTTCTGCCCAGCAACATAATAATCATGAATTTTGGAGGGGCAATTCTCCCCTGTCCTGTTACATAATAGAACTTACACAGTTTTGTTTATTAAATAATTTTTTTGTCTTTGATGGATGTGTATACCACCAGTTGCAGGGTACTGCCATGGGGGCATCTTTTGCCCCCATGCATGCAAATTTGATCATGGCACTTTTTGATCTTGACTATTTATATAAGCATGAGTTTGTGAAAAATAATGTTATTGCCTATTACAGATACATAGATGGTTTAATGTTTGTTTGTAAAGGTGGTAGGCATAATGTTATGAATTTTTGGTTGGATTTAGAACAAAATGTTTATTGTGTGAAATTTGATGACATACAGTGTGGTAGCATGGTTCATTTCCTTGATTTAGTTCTAGAGGGTGTTAATGGCGGGGGCATTAAGACAGCAGTACATAGGAAATTTACAGATAATTTCCATTTTTTTGCATAGGGTTAATTTTCATCCCCAACATTTGCTGGAAGCCCTACCCTATGGGGAGTTTCTTTGAATGCACAGAATTTGTAGTGATTGGGGGGATTTTGTAAGAGAGTGTAGGCACACTTTTTACATGTTTATTAACAGGGGTTATAACTACAATGTAGTTAAGAAGTCTTTACAAAGAGCTGTAGCATTTAGACTGGGGTTAAATCAGTGTCAAAATGTCATGCATGGAGAAAGGAATAATATTGAATCTTGCAAAAATCAGATATATTTTGTTTCAGTGTATAATAGTCTGAGCAATAGGATTAATAAAATATTACATAGCTGTCGGAAATTTTTACTTCAGGACATGGAATTGGAGAGAATAATAGCAAATAGTCCTTGTATATCCTACAAAAAAGTAAAAGGTTTGAAAGATTTTTTTTTGTTTCTAGCTATTTCTCTATGTCTAATGAGACACTACACATAATTCCTGCCATGAGGGGCACTCACCCCTGTGGTGGATGCTCTATATGTTTATGTGTTACAAGGATTAAGAAAATAAATGGTATTAAGTTTTCTCCTGGTGGTAGCTTTTCATGTAACAGTGAAGGGATAAGATGCTCTCAGCTGCCCTTGTAATTTATTTTATATAGGACAAAGCAAAAGGAAATGTAAAGTAAGAATACAGGAACATATAAGAGATATAAAGAGTGGTAAAATAGAAAGTAATGTTGCAATGCATTCCAAAACAGTTCCTAATGCTGATCATTCTTTGTTAAAAGCTTCTGTTTTACAGCAAGTTTTTATGAAAATTGGTGAAATATATGATATTAAGGACAAATGTCTTTGCAAATATTTTCAAGTTCAGTACTATGGTACCTGTAGGCTTAAATTTAGAGATTATTTGAAAACAATTACTATGTAATTGAATAATTAATTGATGAATGGTGTTATATAAAGTCTGTGTAAAGCTGTGTGTTTTGTATTACTCCTGAATGGCTGTAAGCCAAGGAGCTAGATTTTTTTTTTTTTTTTTTAATTAAGCCTGTGTTTGTGCTGTGGCCAGTTGTGGATTTCTTCTTGCTGCTGTTCTTCAAGTTGTTACATGCTAGATTTTTGGGTGGACCATGGCCACAGATCCATCCTGCGATTTTCCAAGGGTTTTAAGGGAAGATTCTACAACAATGCAGACTACAGCTTAGACTATCTTGGACAATTATGTTGTTCAAAGTGTCTCTTCTAACAACTGACATTCCAATACAAATGCAAGTAAAATCTTTACAAATTATATAGAGAAGTTGATGGGGACGAGACACATGAAGACTGGTAATCCTTTTTGTACTACTGGTTTTGGCAATCTTGGCTTACCTGTGGATAACCAGGATTTATGTGGCACCCTGGAGAAGTTGATGCTGGCAGAAATGATGGTACATTTAAACATTCTGGGTTTACTGCATTATTTAGAATTGAAAATAACCCCTAGAGGTTTACGGGCATTTAAAAGTCCCACTATCCCCTTTAACTTAACTAATGATGCTGACAAAACCTTTTTTTACCTCTAGGTGGCAGCAGCGCACCACTGTGCAAGTGAATGGGTCTCTATTGTCATTGAGAGACATGCTGAAGCAGGCAAAGTTAAAGGAAGATATAAAGCATACTTTTTCCAACCTGTCTCCCTTGCTTGTTCCCTCTCAGGTTGATTTGGTCTTACAGGACTTGAATGGCAAGCTTAGGGAACTAGAATCTATTCTAAAGTAAAATCAAGAGGGATTCTCGTGATTATGAGAATAAGCGTGCTTTTCTTTGGAAAACTAATGAAAGATGGGACAAGAAAATGTTTCATTCAAATGGGGGTTTAAAATGTTCACACTCAATAACTTTTGCTTCTTCTGCTGGATTAACAAGTGGGTGTGACAGTGATGAATCTACATATCCACCTCTTCCCAATGCTCAGTGTCCGGAAGACATGCAAACTTTTTGCAGACATGGAGATGACCAAAGTGGACAACAGAACAGAAAAAGGAATAAGAACTTTCAGGAACAGAATGTTTATACTAGATCAGACTATAGACTTCATTTTAAACGAGGTAGATGGAACTGAAAATTTACCAGTAAGTTTGGATAATGTGTCTTTTAATTCCAACTGTTTAGGGTCAGGTTGCAATTTAAATGACAATGAGTGCCATATCTTACAATTTGGTTTAAAGTTTGTACCTACAGTTATTCCTCGATACTGCGGTGGTGGTGCTGCGGTAGCTTTGTCGCCTCACAGTAAGACGTCCTGTTCGATTTTCAGCTAGAGCGTCTTCTGTGTGGAGACATGCGTGAATGGGCGTACCTTCATTGAAAGTTGTGTGTCAGAGCTGGCAACTCGGCACGTAAAAATCTACTGCCAATCATTAGCGGACCGGAGTTCTGCTGTGGCGACCCCTAACCGGGAAAAGCCGAAAGACACAACAACAACTTACAGTTATTCCACGCCTTCACATGTTAAAACAAGATATTTTTTTCTTGGTTAGGAAATTGCATTTAAAGTATTTTTTTTTATAAGGACAGACAATGCAAGGAATATTGAAGTTTCTGACCATGCTGACTCAGAGAATGAAAGTTTTAATTCTTGTATGTCACATGACAATGATGAAAGTTTTATTTTTTGTATGTCAGATTTTGATGTTAATGCTTATTGTTTGTTAGATGCACATGCTATTTCCACTAAAAGTGCATTTATTTCCCCTTATATTAATGAGACAATAAAACAGTTTTCTGCCATGCTTAACTATCATATAATACAACTGTCTGATAGTTTTGATAAACATAAATATGTTACATATAATTTGAGTAGGGCTGAATGGAAGTCACTGACTGATTTAAGTCAAAGAAAAGATATTATAATTAAGCCCTCTGATAAAGGGAACAAAATAGTTATTTTATATTATACATGATATGTCAACATGTGTTATGAATATCTAAGGAATGAGAGGAATGTTTATAGAAAGTGTCACATTGTTGACTATAATAATGTTATGACACAATATAAGATGCTATTAAAGAAGGGGATCAGACTAGGTTATTTGACCCAAGGGGATGTTGATAGAAAGTATGATGTGGGTGGGTGTAAATTACCTGCCTTTTATTGTTTGCCTAAATTGCATAAAAGTTTGCAGAACCCTCCTGGTCGTCCTATTTTTGGTGCCCATAGATATTTTTTGACCGATATAGGCTTACTTATACAAGAATATTTAAAGTTTCATGTTATGAAGTTACAGTCTTATATAAAAGACTCTTGATTGTTCGACAAAATACAGGACATTGCATGGAGTAATGATATGTACTATGTGGTTATGGATGTGAAACATGTATACACTAGTATTAAACATCAGGATAGCATTAAAGCCTTGAATTATTTTTTGGGCAATTCTCCCTTGTCCTGTTACATAATAGAACTTACACAATTTTGTTCACTAAATAATTTTTTTTGTCTTTAATGGATGTGTATACCACCAGTTGCAGGGTACTGCCATGGGGGCATCTTTTGCCCCCATGTATGCATATTTGCTCATGGCACTTTTTGAGCTTGAATATTTATATAAGCATGAGTTTGTCAAAAATAATGTTATTGCCTATTACAGATACATAGATGGTTTATTTATAAAGGTGGTAGGCATAATGTTATGAATTTTCGGTTGGATTTAGAACAAAATGTTTATGGTGTGAAATTTGATGACATACAGTGTGGTAGCATGGTTCATTTCCTTGATTTAGTTCTAGAGATTATTAATGATGGGGGCATTAAGACATCAGTACATAGGAAATTTGCAGATTATTTCCATTTTTTGCATGGGGCTAGTTTTCATCCCCAACATTTCCTGGAAGCCCTATCCTATGGGGAGTTTCTTCGAATGCACAGAATGTGTAGTGATTGAGGATTTTGTAAGAGAGTGTAGGCACACTTTTTACATGTTTATTAACAGGGGTTATAACTACAATGTAGTTAAGAAGTCTTTACAAAGAGCTGTAGCATTTTGACTAGGGTTAAATCAGTGTCAAAATGTCATGCATGGAGAAAGGAATAATATTGAATCTTGCAAAAATCAGATATATTTTGTTTCAGTGTATAATAGTCTGAGCAATAGGATTAATAAAATATTACATAGCTGTTGGAAATTTTTACTTCCGGACATGGAATTGGAGAGAATAATAGCAAATAGTCCTTGTATGTCCTACAAAAAAGAAACAAGGTTTGAACAATTTTTTGGTTTCTAGCTATTTCTCTATGCCTAATGAGACACTGCACATAATTCCTGCCATGAGGCTCCTTGCCCTTGTGGTGGTTGCTCTATATGTTTCCGTGTTACAAAGATTAAGAAAATAAATGGTATTATATTTTCTCCTGGTGGTAGCTTTTCATGTAACAGTGAAGGGGTAATATATGCTCTCAGTTGCCCTTGTAATTTATTTTATATAGGAGAATGTAAAAGGAAATTTAAAGCAAGAATACAGGAACATATAAGAGATATAAAGAATGGTAAAATAGAAAGTAATGTTGCAAAACATTTCAAAACAGTTCCTAATGCTGATCATTTTTTGTTAAAAGCTACTGATTTAGAGCAAGTTTTTATGAAAATTGGTGAAATGTGATATTAAAGACAAACTTCTTTGTAAAGAATCTGTTTATATTTTAAAGTTCAATACTATGGTACCTGTAGACTTAAATTTAGAAATTAATTGGAAACAATTACTATGTAATTGAATAATTAATTGATGAATGGTGTTATATAAAGTCTGTGTAAAGCTGTGTGTTTTGTATTACTCCTGGAAGACTGTTAGCCGAGGCACTAGAGTTTTGAGTTTTTATTAAACCTGTGTTTGTGCTGTGGCCAGTTGTGGATTTCTTCTTGCTGGCTGTTCAAGTTGTTACATACAACATAATAATCAGCCCTGCCAAGTCTTGAGCCCAGGACACTGTACAACATAGTCAGAGCAACGTACCACTACACCATCTGAGCTATAATAATGAAAGCTATTTGTTCAAATATATCATTCAGTACAGGTATAGAATAATAGGGAACAAACACATTGGAATTAGTCATGTTTATTGCATATCATCAGTAGACCGGAGTGTCGCTGTGGCGACCCCTAACTGGGAAAAGCCGAAAGACACAACCATTGCATATAAATATACACATATAGATGTGTATGGTGATAGATAAATATGAAAATGTATATACATCAGATATATGAAGCTATACATATAAAACAAATACGTATAGAATATATTTATTATTTTACATTTGTTGACCGGGATAGTCCGGCTGGATACATGTCCATTTTCAGCGGAGGCCTGGAAAGAAAAGCTCCACATAAGAAAACAGAACAGACACTGTAAATATATAACTGAGTTTTAAACTCAGGAGACGTATCAAAATATAAACATAGGATACAAGCAGATATCATCATTCACAATGTGCAGACATACATATGAAATGAGACATGGGTAGATAGCTAAACAGCAGATTGGGTAGTAATACATGATTTAGTGGAGTTGTTAATCAGGTTTTGAGCAAGGGCACAGCCAGTGAGATATGAGGTCATTTTTGAGGCCTTTTTTAAATACGGGTAGTGAAGTTTCCTTGGCAAGAGTAGTAGGGAGTAGATTCTGGGTTTTACCAATTGAGTTGGCAAATAGAGCATCTCCTGCAGAGTTGGTGGATTTTGGGTCAGTTTATTAAATGAGCATAGTGGCCTGGGGGCACTATGGGGGCTGAGAATATTTTTAAGGGCAGGGGTGTTTTCCAGTTGGTGGTGGACTTTGTGCGCTACTATAAGCCAGTTGAACTGCAGAATTGTAGGAAATTCTAGCCATTCTAGAGCTTTTATGTTCTGACAATGATGAGTCCTAAATGCCATGCCAGTAGCGAATCTGGCTATATGGTTGTAACAGCCTGATAATTTATTGAGATTGGTTTTGGATAGGTTGGTGAGTACAGGGGAGACCTACATAAGGGTAGAGAGAAGGTGGGTCTTGCAATAGCTGCCCTAGCAAGAGGGATGAGGAAAGGTTTGGCCCTGTACAGGGAGCCAAGTTTTTTGTTAACAGACTTAATAGTGTGACCTGCATGTGCATCAAATTTAAGGTTGTTGTCGATAATTACACCTAGAGGCTTAGTGTGGTCATCTGGAGAGATAATGGTGCCGTTGTTAGATTTAATGTTGAAGGATGGAGGAGAAATCCTACAGTTTGGAGAGAAAAGCAGCAGCTTAGGTTTGTTAGGATTTAAAAGCAGGCGGCAATTAGCTAGCCAGGTTTCTATGGTGCTGAAAGTGGTCTGGGTTAGGGACAGTAGTTGTGCTGGAGAGGAGGCAGAACATATCAGTGTTGAGTCATCTGCATAGTGGATGCAAGTGGCTCTTGGGATGGTTGTGTGAAGATCATTGAGAAAAGATTGAGAAAAAAAGGGGACCTAGTATGGAGCCATGTGGGACTCCTAGGGTTAGAGGTAGTTGGGATGACAGCTTGTTCTGCCATAAGACAGTCTGCTGTCTACTGTGTAGGTAGGATTGAAACCATTGTATGGTATAAACCAATGTATTTCAGGGTATTGAGCAGTAACTGATTACTGACCAAGGCCTTAGAAAGATCTAGGATGAGTGCTGAGGAAAGTTAGTTGTTGTCATGATTAAGATTGATGAACTGTAGGTAGCACACTTTTGTAACTTACACTCTAGAAAGCATACTATTTCATTCTACAGAGCATACTATATCTGTAGCCTAATATTACTGTATAACTGTAGAAAGCACACTTGTCAGTAAGCACACTGTTTAAATTTAGTTGGTAAAGAAAGAGGGTTACAGGAGAATGTTACCCTTCCAACTGATTGTAAGTCCAGGTTTGTAGACTATACTGACTATGCAGGTGCTAAGGAGACCATTACCAGTGCTTTTGGACTCGGTTAGTTAGGTTTACAAAGTGGCAAAGTTTAATTTTGTGGATATTGACCTTTTTAATCAAGTTCAGTAGTGAGGGGAAAGTCTTCCGTACCAGAATGACCTTATGTGCATTTTGAGCCTTTCAAGGGGAGGTGAGGTAGAAACACCTAAAGAGGAAATGTTGTTGTTTGTCTTTTGGCTTTTCCCGGTAAGGGGTTGCCACAGCAGAACTCTGGTCCGCTAATGATTGGCAGAAGATTTTTACAAATCACCGAGGTGCCAGCTCGATGCCCAACCTTCAATGAAGGCATGCACATTTACGCACGGATGTCTTTCAAATGCTACCCAACCGCGGGGAGGACATGCAGACTCCATAGAGAAGGCACTCCCAAGCCCAGCCGAGAATCGAATGGGAGAACCTCTTGCTGTGAGGTAACAACGCTACTGCCGTACCACCGCAAGAGGAGATATAGTAGATTTAATCCATAAACAGAGTAAATGACATTAAACATTCAATATTCATCATTGGCAGCTAAGTCCTCATGCACAGTTTATCATAGTCAACAACAGAACTCTTTCCTTATTATCAGTCTTTAGGACACAGTAAATATATGCCACTAGCTAGCCTTTTACTGGGGATTCGGCAGTTTACTATACAGTATCACTACCCCCTAGCTATGCAAAAATACCAAGTACAGATCACTAAAGCAGGTAGTTACACTAGCAGTCGAATCAAACAAAAATTCTGAGTTTCAGTAGCAAATTCAGTTTACGAGTGAATGCTAGCAGCCGAATCAAATAATTCTGAGTTTCAGTTACAATTTCAGTTTGTGAGTAAATGCAATGCAGATAGAGGGATTAAAACAGTTTAGCACAGTGAGAACAGTTAAACACAATAAGACAGAGGCATTAAAACACAGTAATTAAATACTTTTGTTTGTGTACATACCGCAACCGACTGGGACCTGATGTACTGGCTGTTTTAAAAATGGCGGGTTTGGTAGGTAACTATGTAACCTCTGTTAACTGAGAGAGGGGTGAGGAGAAGGGCTGAACGGGGATAAACCAGTAAACCAGTTTCCTAAAGTCAGCATGTGCAGGTAGGAGTAATGAGCACACGTTTTTAGTTTATTATGTGCCGAGCACGCTGCTCCTGAACCCTGCTGTTGAACCTACACTGTTTAAAGCCCATGTATCATGGTATATTATAGAAAGCCCATTTTTCAATTTAAACTGTAAGTAGCACGCTTTTGTAACTTAGACTTTAGAAAGCATGCTGTTTTGTTCTACAGAGCACACTGTATCTATAGCCTAATGTTACTGATTAACTATAGAAAGCATGCTTATCAGTAAGCATGCTGTTTTAATTTAGTTGGTAAAGAAAGAGGGTTACAGGAGAATGTTACCCTTCCAACTGATTGTAAGTCTAGGTTTGTAAGCTATACTGACTATGCGGGAGCTAAGGAGACTGTTACCAGTGCTTTTGGACCCAGTTAGCTAGGTTTGCAAAGTGGCAAAGTTTAATTTTGTGGATATTGACCTTTTTAATCAAGTTCAATAGCAATAGGAAAGTCTTCCCCACTTGGTCGCTACTCTGGAATGACCTTATGGGCGTTTCAATCCTTTCAAGGGGAGGTGAGGTAGAAACACCTTTTTAATCAAGTTCAATAGCGAGGGGAAAGTCTTGGTCACTACTCTGGAATGATCTTATGTGCTTTTCAAGCCTTTCAAGGGGAGGGGAGGTAGAAACACCACAACTGACTGGGACCTGATGCACTGGCTATTTTGTGTTTGTGTCAGCATACATATATACATATATATTGTTATATAAATATATGTATAGATATAAAAGAATATATCAGTACAGATATATCTAAAAAAAAAAAATATATATATATATATATATATATATATATATATATATATATATAGTAGAGTCATTCCCAGAACCATACCTCTGCACCTCTTAGTGCAAGAATGCTGGACAAAGGCTATCAAAATGGAGAGGGGCAATGGGCCAAGACCAAGGACATACCCCCAGATTTACTAATCATCCATGCAGGACTTAGTCCTGCATGGGTGTGGCCATTTAGGGGCAGGATGGCAGCGCGCCATGCATATTAATAAAGGCATACTGCCTGATCTCCTTATCTTACACAGAGCATGTAAGAGTGCAGGGGTGTATCTGAGAGCAGAGCTTTCAGAATATACACACACCTGCAATGAAGAACAGCAGAACGGGCAAAGGAATGAGCGAGACCGCTCATAGGTGGCCGCATATCCCCAGCAACTTCCCCCCACGTGTACAACAGCAATAGTAAATATAAATCAAATAAACAAACCTTTTTTTATTATGAATCCAATTAAAGCTAACCGTAGGTGCTCGGGTTTGCCCATCACTTAGCTACAGTTAATGCAGCTTAAACGGCTGAAGAAGATAACAAGGAAGATACATATTGTACTTATTTTACTGCCTGCACTTTAGCAAAGTCATTTTGTGTTTAAATACCTGTTTAACTGTTGTAGGCTACACACTCAAGTGTGATAGCCATTTCTGTGCATTTAAAGTGTTTTTTTTTTATTGTATCTGCTTTATTTTCTGAAAAAAAAAAACAAAAACAAAACTTGTTTTCCCACCTTTCTAAGCTAGTATAGTCCAGTATTCAGGTTAGTGCTGAATTCAGGGATATGTTGCAAGTTTCTGTGTTTGACCAAACCTTACTTGGACAGAAGGAAGTTTTTCTGTTCACCTGTGAGAGAGAGGAGATTTGAGCAGTCTATTTGTCCCTGGAGGAGTTGTTTCTGCCCAGAAATTAGTAGTTTATTGGCCATTTTGGGCTAATTTCTATCTCTTTCATTTCTCTGCTATAAAATCTGCATTAGCGCAATTTTGCGCAGCGGGCAGCACCAGTTAGCTAGAGTATAACTATTCCCGGCTCCACAAAGTCTACTCTTCAGTTTTTCCCTTGGAACTTGACAAACTTTCAACTTAAGCACTCAAACCATTTACTTCTCAGCCTGGCACTTGCTCAAAACTCATAGCAAGCACTAATAAACCTTAGCACTAGACCCCCCCCCCTATACTGTAGAGAAGGACAAGGCTCTCTATTCGACCTTACCAGCCAGTCAGTAAAACAGCTCACTGTACCTATCCAGGCATGTCTAAAGGGCAGTTTCAGGTGTACTCTCTGGTCCAATTGGTGAATCTGGGCATTTTGTGGCAATGTTACAACTGCCTCACGTACACAGACAACCCACTCCTCCTACCACCAAACACTAATACATGCGAGAGGTGCAATTATACAGCCAAACTGGACGCTAAGCTCTCTCAACCCAAGACTCGACCAGACAGTCAGGAGAAGGGAATTACCTGCATCACACCACCAGTCTGACATAGACCTATGAAACTAGCACCCGCAAAAAACACACATAAATACATGAAAACATACTCGGAGGCACTAAATAAAAATCTGCAAAAGTAACTGAGACCTCCAAAGCAGACATCCAAGCAACCTCCACCCCCAAACAAACCATGAAACACATACTTCACAAAACCAGTGTGCCACGCAATCACAGCCCTTAAGGCAAAATAACATACCCAACACATTAATAATAGTTGACTCTAGTCAGGCACACTGACGTCCCACTCACTAGGCTGAACAAGGAGAAGGTTACTGTTAGCTGCCTGTTGGGTGCTAGGATCTGCCACATAATGCAACTACTCAGGTCACTCCAGAACAAGTACATATACAACTCTGCCATTGTCCATGTTGGTGTGAATGACCTGAGCCATTCCTCCCTGGACTACACGAAAAGACACATGGAAGACCTCTCTGATCATGTAGCCCAGGCCGGTATGACCCTGACCCTGAGTAGCATCCTGCCCTCACCAAGAATGACACTATGGTATGAAGAAAAAAATTATCAATTTCAACAATTGGCTAAGCTTCTGGTGTCATTCAAAGGGGATCCAGTGTCTGTCAGCCCAGAATGACATGCTCGACAAGCCATGCTGCTTCGCTAGAGATGGCTTGCACCTGTTAACCTTAAGCTTTCGAATATTGACCAAGGCTCTTGCCACCCCATAGTGCCATTTTTAGGGAAGGCTCAAAAGACAAACCCACCACTGTAAATAGCACAAGTAACAAAAAACTGGAGGTAATGCTACTCAATGCCAGAAGTCTAAACCTCAAAATGCATGCACTCAAGGCACTCCTCAGTATGGAGAAAATCAATATATGTACAGTAACAGAAACCTGGTTTAAGGCTTGAGAGATCACCCCAGTACTACCAGGCTACAACTCATACCATACATTTTGGCCACAAAACCCGGACCAAAATACAAAAGGCAGGGGTGTATCCATATTCATCAAGGATACCCTCACCTCCAGGGTAGTGGCACAGCACAGTGTTTCAGAGATCATCCATGTGCAACTAACAATGGGCAGAACTGCAATTCAAATTGTAGCTTACTACAGATCACCCACCATGTCCCAGGACCCCCATTCCACATTTCTGGAAACACTGGGAAACACCCTGATATTGGGTGACTTCAATTACCCAAACATTAACTGGGAGAACTACTCAAAGTACTAACTCCCTTGCCCAACATTTCTTAGAATTTATAAACTCAAACACCCTGGATCAATTGATCAACAGCCCCACCAGAGGTGACAACATATTGGACCTGGTCATCACCAATATGGGCGACCAGTGTTAAACACCAGAGGTCAACCTCTTGCTGGTTAGATCTGACCATAAACTAATCACTTTGGATATCCACATTCTACCCCTACCCCTGGTCAAAGAAACCACTGTGAAAAACTTTTCCAAAGCAAACTTCACATTATTTAAGATTGAGGTGGAAAGTTTCAAATCCCCCATGCTAAAGGATAACGCTGCCCAAGCTGCAAAATCCTTTATTAATGCACTCTACGGGCATCTACAAGAATGCATGGACTGTGCTATCCCAAGCAAAACCAAGACTCCCTCCTCCAAGAAAAGGAAACCAGTTTGGTGGACCCCTGCCATAAACAAGCTATACAATAGAAGGAGGAAACTAGTACAGAAAAGAGTAAAATGCCAAGAAGGGAAGACATCCCTGATCAGTATCAGCAAGAAACTATGGTCCCTCATAAAATCATCCAAGGCTAGCTTTGAAAGATAAATTGCTAATGACTCCAAATATAACCACAAGGCATTCTTTAGCTATGTCAAGAATCTAAGTGGCAATTCTCAGATCTGCTCAGAGTTTGTGCTGAATGGCACAAAATACACTGAAATGACCAATATCTCCAACATCCTGGCAGACAGGTTCAGTGCAAACTTTACCCTCCTCTCTCCCTCAAAAGGGCCCATATCCATACCAGAAGAATGTAGTGCCCCTAAAATCACAGGCCCTCAGGTTAAAACAGCCCTCTCCAAAGACAAAAACAGCATCAATGGGAGTGGATGGTGTTCCAGGCTGCGTCCTACATGAGCTCAAAGATGAACTTACCCCTCACCTAAACACACTGTTCAAACTCAGTCACTCCACAGGCTATGTGGCCAGAGAGTGGTGCACAGCAACAGTTATTCTGCTCCACAAAGGTGGAGCCACAACAGACCCTGGGAACTATCACCCTATAAGCCTGACTAGCTTGGTTTGCAAGGCTATGGAGCGCATCATCATGGATCTCATTAACAGAGACATTGGGAACCTCCAAACACTGGACCCTACCCAGTTCATCTTTGTTAAGGGCAAATCATGCCTCCTAAACCTGATGGACTTCTTTGAGACAGTTACCAAGGCTATAGATGAGGGAACGGTGGTCCACACAGCCTACTTAGACCTCGCAAAGGCCTTTGACATTATTCCCCATTTTGGTATTGTAGACAAAATCACCAGTCTGAACATAAACCCCTACATCATGAGATGAGTTGCCAATTGGCTCACGGACAGAACCCACATGGTAAGAGTTGTGGGAGCTAGGTCTGACTCTAAACCGATTACAAGTAGCATTTACCAGGGCTCAGTCCTAGAACCCCTCCTGTTTGGCATATACTTCTCAGAGGTACAGGCAAGCACAGGAGAACTATGGCTGACCAAGTTCACAGACGACTGCAAACTAGGGGCTATAATTGACTCTCTGGCTGACACAGACATCCTCCAGAAGAGTCTCACTGAGACAGATGCCTGGTGTCAAAACCATGGCCTCAACCTAAATGCCAAAAAGTGCATAGTCATCCCCTTTGGAAAAAAACAAAGTACCCACAAACTACGACATAGGTGGTAGCCCCCTAAATACAGAAGACATAATAAGGGATCTGGGGACTCAAGCAGATAGCAATCTCTACTCTGATAATCGCATTGCCAAAGTGGTTAGAAAATCCTTCTATGTAGCCCACCTAATCACATCCAGATCAAAAAAAGTCATTGTGCCCCTCTAAGCACCACTCATCAGACCCATCATAGAGTACAATGCCCCATTTGGGATGTACCTTACAAGACACCTGCAACAGCTGGAAAGACCACAGAAGTGCCTCACCAAGAGAATCACTGGCCTCAAACAGATGCCCTATGCAACTCGACTGAAGAAACTCCAGCTGTACTCAGTTGCATACCGCCTACTCAGAGATGATCTCTGCCTGACATACACGGCCATGTCCAACCCAGAATTGATGGACATGCTCCACCTAAAGAAAACCATATCCCTTCGAGCCACATGCTCTAGGGATCCAAACTTCACCACAACAATAAATAGGATGTGCTGGAGGGATAGATTCCTGTCCCAGAGACTTCCCATGCTCTGGAACTAGATTTCAATCTACATTAAGCAGAGCTCCTCACTAACACTCTTCAAGAGAAACCTTGACGAGTGGAAGGGAAACAGAAAGTTTGCCCTGGGGATCACTTCAGTGGTTCTGCTGGACAGAGGCACAGTGAACTAATCTAAGGGGGCGGCGAAAGTCAACATATTCTGGCTAGGTTTATAAATGCCATTGGCAGATAGCCTAGTACCTACCTATGAACCTATATATGTAAAGGAAGAAGTATAGCAATAGTGTAGTGAGCATAGCATGCACCTTACGAGCAGGCATTCCCGGTTCGAGTCCCACTGCAGCACATTCCATTTTCCATGGCAAATCACATTATGACCAATATTTTAGTTGTATAACCTACTAAATAACATATATTTGTGAACTGGAGTATTACATTAAATGCAGATGTGAGGTGTCAGTGTCATAATGTTGCAAAGTCCACAAATTAGCACATGTGCCCCATACAGTATATGTACACAGGAGTCATGAATACAAATGGAAGGTAAAATGTGTAATGAATGACAACTCCATACAGCTTCCAAATCTCCCACCTTCCCAAAAACCATTAGATATTACTGTCTAAATCAGTGCATTTGTAAGCGGGAGTAAGCAATACTAAGCAAGTGTAAGCACCAATAAGCAATAGTAAGCATATTTAAGCACTAGTAAGCGAGTTTAAGCCCGTTTGTGTGGGAGTGAGCAATGCGCACACAGGTTAAGCAATATTGAAGCTAACTCTCTGTAAGCATATTTAACTGGTTAGCATTGCTTACCCTTGTGCAAACCCACAGAAACCCACTTACAACTGCTCAAAAGTGCCTTAATCACTCTGTATCCAATGGCCCTTGTTCTGCCCAGCAACAAAATAAACAGCCTTTCAGGTCTATAGTTACAGTAGTTAACCAGCAAGCCATCATAGCAATACAGAAGAATGTGGTATCAGCAAACAAGTCCTCACTATAGTAAAATCAAACTGAACCTGTGAAAGGCAGTATACAGTCATATGTTCAATAACCCACTACATAACATAAATATGTGAACTGGAGAACAGCAGTAAGCCCAGATGTGAGGTGTAAATGTAATAGAGTGTTGAAGTCCCCAATAAAACACAAGGACCCCATACAGTGTACGTACACATGAATCATGTGTACCAGGCATATATATATATATATATATATATATATATATATATATATATATATATATATATATATATATATATGTATAATGTAATGAATAATAAAACAATGCCAAAAAGAAAATATAATGCAAAGTCTAATGTAAGCAATGCTAAGCATTGCACTGGCCAGCTTAAGAGGTGTAAGCAATGTGTAGGCCAGCTAACTCAATGTATCCGGTGGTATACCCCTTTAAACAATGCCAACCTTAGGTAAGCAGGTTTGCCCATAGCCTAAGCTTTTCAAAACTGGCCAATCACAGAAAAGTACTGGAAATCAGCCCTACTTAAACCCAACAGGTGGGAATACATCTCATAACTGGTTGTAGCTTCATCTTGCAGGCACAATGGCAGAAAGGGGAGAAGGTGTACACTTCTGGGCAGAGCGCTGATGCATCCAGGAGTCCAGAGTCATGGCAGGACTCCTTGTCAAAAACCATGAGCAGAGACTGTTGCAGGGCCAGTACCAGGGTTCACAATATAAGGCAGAAGCCTGAGACCATCTCGCCCGTGACTTCACCAGTACTATTGGCAGACGCCAAACTGGTGAGCAGGTCAGGCATCACTATGCCGACCTGAAGCAGTGTAATGGAGGACCTCTTGGAGCAGTGGATCCAAGAGGCTAGAATGGTGGAGGCTGTCCCAGCTGTGTGTATCACTCCACTATGTGTGTAATAATTGCCAGCTCATGTATATCATGGATAGGTATGGCTAAATCTTCCTCTTATGTCCTCCACAGCTGCAAGTGAGCAGGCTGCAATCCAGGAGGCCCATGGAAGTCACATGGAGAGTTTAAGACATGAGGCAGGTCAGTAATACTTTTGCATGTACTATCATAGGAAATAAATCTAAAAGTATTAGTAAATTAATTGCCTGTATAAAACTGTATTGTTTAAGGCAAGTACTGCATACACTGGAGAATATGGCAGGAAGAGTCTCATATAGTTTGTATGTAAATAAAAGTATAATAGCCTGACAATAAAGGTCTAACTGCTGGACTGCATGTGTATACTCTGGTATCATATGGTAATGTAGATTTTGCAATCACGTAATAGTACTGTTGTATTAAGCACTGTTACCCACACTGTGCACCATAAATAGAATGGGTAGGAAACCTGTATATGACTGATGTAATCCCCAGAGGCCATTTAGTACAACTGAGAGACACATAGACAGAAAACAGGGAAAAGGCAGAGAACAAATTCTGAATAGCACATGCAACTGAGACGTGAACTGTAAGATTTTTAGCACACACGGCCATGGTTGAAATCCTAGCAGTGGTAGTAGTCTGCATATAGAATCATACCCCACAACTGTATGGATATGTCCAGAATGTCCAGTAAAAAGGCCCATATCTGTTGCCTGTCAACCTGTCTCCCTGGGAAACCAGTGGGATGATCCCAGATGTATAGGCAGCAAACAGAAAATACAACTGATTGACACACATCTATGACAACAAACCTGGCACACTAGCAACTCCCCAAAACCTTATGAGAGTAGGAAGCTACTTATGTCTCATTTACACCCCCATGTTATCAAGCTGTGGCCAGAGTTTGTACAGTAACAGAGTGAAATGCATGTGCATAATAGTAATGTGGAATGTGGTACTGTGTGTGGCAACATTCAGGTAGTGCTAACAAACATTTCTCCCACAGGTCTGTCATATACCAACATTGTGCCCAGAAATACAAGAATGATACCCTGTACTGGTACTGTTTACTTTGGTATTGTATGGCATTGTGACTGATGCAGTTGCTCTAAATAATAAGGTATTACTCATCACTGTCACCCACACTGCCCTACAAAATATAACTGTCTAGGAAATCCTGTATAAGAGTGTTGCAATACAAGGTCAGAATGCAAAACCACAGGAGAATTATAAGACATAAAGCAGATAGAAGATATACAGCAATATATAAATAGCACACACAACTCTGATGGACAGTGTTTAAGTTGTAGCAGACACAGCCATGGTCTGAATCCTGGGAGTGGAAGTAGGCTACATACAGAATTATACCCCACAACTGTACAGCTAAGACCAGAATGTCCAGTATATGGACCCATATCTGCTGCCTGTCACCCTGTCCCCCTGGAAATTATGTAGGATGATCCCAGATGTTTAAGCAGCAATCATGGAATACAACTAATTGTCACACATCTAGGAGAATAAACCTGTCACTCTAGCAACTCCCGAAACTGTTATGAGAGTAATAAGCCAAGTATGTCCTATCTACACCCCCATGTTGTCAAGCTGTGACCAGAGTGTGTACAGTAACAGAGTGAGATGTATGTGCATAATACTAATGTGTAATCTGGTACTTTGTGTGGTAACATTCAGGTAGTGCTAACAAATATTGCTCCCACAGGTACGTCGGATATGAACACTGCGCCAAGAAATAAAAAGCTTGATACACTGTACTGGTACTGTTTATTCTGGTATTGTATGGAAGTGTGAGTGTTGCAGTTGCTCTGAATAATAAGGTATCACTGATCACTGCCACCCACACTGTGCTACATAATATAACTGTGTAGGAAAGCCTGTATAAGAGTGTGGTAAGTCACTAAAGGTTGAAGAGCGCAATGGTCTAGATATGCCCTGGTTCACCTGCATGTGGTCACAGCATGGCCAGAGTCTGAACAGAAAGAGATAGACAGCTATGTACACAACATCAACCTGGAATCTTGAATATGTGTAGAAACAGTAAGTTAGTGTTAACAAACATTTCCCCCACAGGTATACCAGGTAAGAGGTGTATACTGCAGGTAAAACCAGTTCATGTATAAAGATGATGACAGCCATATCACTGCCCAAACTAAGGCTATAGGTTAGTGTAGTAATACTTGTAAGGTACAGATAACAGCACTGACTAGGAAAGTAATGTGGACTACAGGAATATACTAATTGTTAATTGATACCCCTCACCATATCTCCAACAATAAACTACATACCCAACTCAACTGGTATGTAATGACTTCACTGTTCTGTTGGGACATATGTCCTATTGGTTGATAATTATTTAGATCTGTTTCCATGCATGTGCTATATTGAAATACTCCAACATTGGTGGCATGGTGCCATCAATATACCTGCATGCTGCTGTTATTACAACTGTGGCCCCATATACGCATGTGTTCCATTTGCTATGCAACTGTTCCATATCTGGTGTCTGGGATAATGGGAATATCTATGCATGCTGTTATACCTAACCCTGGAATGTGCTGACTATTACTAACCCACATATGTGATACACCATAGCACATATGGGAATGCGGGTCTCAGCGAACCCACAGGTCCCACCTCAGCTGGCCATGGCACTAGGCACCAGCACTTCTGGGGCCCAACCCGGGACCTCCTCGTCCATTAGTCCTGCACCACCTTTGGGTGGAACCACCTCAGGGGATGGAGCTTGCACCCCAGGGAGTGGGCAAGGACAGGAACCTGTCACCCATCCCCAGGTCTGGGTCACGATGCGTAAAGACCTCCATCAGCAGTTTGAAGATCTTCTACACCAGCTTGAAGGCCGCGTGTTACGACTAGAGGGTTGGCCTGGCTCTCTGACTCAGCCCCCCAGCACAGCCACCTTCAGGGATGTAAAAGTGCAGTGGTGACTGCCCGTGGGTGGGGTTTTCAGTCACATTGTTTCCACTAGGGGACTCGTGGGCTTCCGATTTCCCAACACCCCTTCCCATCAAGGTATTTACCCCCAACATGTGTCATATACCAACCCTGTATGCATCTTGTTTGTCTTGTCTGTTAACCTACCCAACCTACCTCCCCAAATATACCTATCCCTCCCCAACATCCCACTCTCACATGAAAAAAAAAAGGCAATCTGTTCCCAAAAAAATAGCGCCCCATACATAGCGGTCCATTTCTCACACATGTCCACTGGACACATGTAATCTGGTCTAATTGGCATCACAACATATTAATGTCCTCACACCTCTCTCAGGGGTTTGAGTGTCCAAATCTACCTCCAAAGTCAGTGTATATGCACAGCTGTTGCTGTAGAAGAAATGGACAGCTATGGACCTTCCTTACGCCCTCCTGCACATCCCTAGCTATTTACCCTACTGTCTTTCCCTCTTTGTGCCCCATTTTCACCACTTTCCTATCAACCCTTTTTTCTTTTAAAGAAATTAGCACAGGGGTAAGTGGGAGTATGCACTTTTAAGCAGCAGTAGGTGGGTTTAAGCTTGGTTGCATGGGAGTAAGCAATGCATACACAGGTTAAGCAATTTAGAAGCTAACTGAGTGTAAGAAACTGTAACCGGAAGTTAGCAGTGCTTATCTCCATGCAAACGCACTTACAACTGCTTAAAAGTGCCTTAATCACTCTGTATCCAATGGCCCTTCATCTGCCCAGCAACAAAATAAACAGCCTCTGCAAGGCTCTAACTGAGGACCCTGCACACCATAGCCAAAGTGATTTACCACTAAGCCATGTCAGATATACATAACCCTGATGTTTTCACATACATATCATCCAGCCCAGTCATTCAACAGTACAGGACATTTATTTAAACATGTAGATGTATGTGTGTGTGTACATATATTAATATCTAAATAGATATATACATATCTATATATGTAAATATATATATATATATATATATATATATATATGTACATATATATATATATACATATATATATATGTACATATATATGTATGTACACATATATGTATGTATATATATATATATATATATATATATATATATATATATAAATAAAATCACACATACATACATATGCATACATCTATAGATATATATGTCTACGTCTATATGTGTGTGTATATATATATATATATATATATATATATATATATATATATATATATATATATATATATATATATATATATATATATATATATATATAGGTATATGCAGACATACATCTGTAGATAAAAATGGGAACATAAAAAAAATATATATCCACATGCACCATTAATGGGGTTAAGAGGCAATAAACAACATACGTCTTGTATGAATAGGTACCCCCACCACAGCCAAACATGTCTGCCCTGCAATACACTACCAACTGGTGCAAATCCCATAACCAGGACCTGACACGACATGGACACAAGATGTTAACAGTACTCTATCCCACCTGTATGATGTCAGGCTGGTATCAGTCTGGCTCCCATAGGGAATGTACAATGTGGACGCAATCAATATCCCTAGGATATATATACACCGACACATATATACATATATATATATATATATATATATATATATATATATATATTTATATACATATATATTTATATATATATATATATATATATATATATACATATATATATATATATATATATATATATATATATATATATATATATATGTATGTATATATATATATATATATATATATATGTATGTATATATATATATATATATATATATATATATATATATATGTATATATATATATATATATATATATATATATATATATATATATATATATATATATATATATATATATATATATATATATATATATATATATATATATATATATACATATATATATACATACACACACAGATATGTATAAAAAGATGCATATGTAGAAGGTGCACACAATATGGAACAGCCACTATGCCTACAGTTACCACTTTACCAAATGGGCGCCGTATGAGCCACCCATACAAATGACAATCATTGCCAGCAACATATACCCACAGAGAGGTGAAAGGATGTAACACCACACACAGCTTTGCATACATGGGAAAGTTTATTTGTGTACTATTACAGTTGTATATGTCATGTCATACAGCTGTTTAGACACTGACATCCATATAAACAGAGTAATGCAACTGTGAAACAGTTATACTAATATAGTAGTCTGGAAAGGTTTACATATGTTGCTGTCCAGGCCAAGACCTTCATGTAGTACAATAGTAAAGACAGACTGGGCCACATGATACCAAACAATCAACAGTAAGTAATGCAGATGTATAGTCAAGCAACGTCTATCTACACTCTGTACACAATCCCTAGGGGGAAAAGACCTCATTTGAAACAATGGGATGTATCTGTTACATAACAAGGCAAAGCTGACACCATCATCACACTGACAAACAGAACAGTCTGTATGGCAGGAGGCAGTAGGCCTGCATTTACCCAAGGTGGAATGTATGGTAATGTACATCCAGATACCTTACGGCAGCTTACCCCTGATACCCCCACATGTTGTAACAGCCTAGGTTAGTTATGGTGCATCCCCCCTTAGACTCAATAATACTTGGCCATATACCACTGTTACATACACTGGCCTCTGGAGTGCATAAGGGCACATATGTATTGTGTAGGTGAAGCCCATACATATATGGCCCCGACCCCACAGTATGTGTGGGGGACACAACAGCAGTGAATTGATGGCATGAATGGCAGTATAACATACTCACAGCCCACTACAGAACAATCCCTGACAGCATGTCATATGTGCAAAGCCTGGTATGTAGGTGAAGGACAGAGGCTGGAACACAGGCCCATATGTGTAAAACTGTTGTCATACACTAAGCAAGTTGCTGGTGTTACAGGATAGTCTGCAACATACCCTTAGTCAGGAATATGAAGTTAGAAACATAAATGGATGTAGCCATGTACTGATAGCACTCAACACGCACATTACCAGTGATATATCTGACACAAGACCTGTATGGTGGACAGGGAAAACATAACAGGCACACCTCTGGTCATCAAGAGGATAGACCCACGGTTGAAAGATATGCAGAAGGACTGCATTCCAAGTTAAAGTAGTATGTACACACAAATCCTGTAACACCAGTGCTATACAATGCATACAGCAACACTACTCACACTCAGTCTGTAGTTCTGGAACCTCCTACAAATATGTAGCTGGCCTGAATGTGCAGGTTCACCTGTAAGGGGTATTGTTACCTTTTGTCTGTAACACTGATGCCCGCACACAGGAAGGCTGTCCATCATACAGGAAAGGTAAAGAGACCATGCCCACATGATGTACGGATTTATAGTAGTTGGTTGCCATGACAGTGGTAATTGGAAGTACTATACAGCATGCTGCATGTATGTAGCAAATGGAGGACACAGATTGGTGCAGAAGCCATCACCTGATCATGTGCATCACTTACAAATTCCATGCTGCAATCTATGCAAAGCAGCTCATTCCATTTACTGGAGAGAGAGAGAGATAGAGAGAGCGAGAGAAAATAAAAAGAAAGATATCAAACACTCTAGAAGACTCTGCAGTCCCAGAACAGATATGTGAAGTATATAGTACTTGGTCCATAACAGATAGATGATGTGGAATGCTTTATATGTGCATTCAGGTGTTGTTGTAATGATTTTCAGCTGAACAACTGCTAAGGACAATAATCCATTCCTCTAGGTAGTGGGCCATACCCCACAACTGTGCAGAGCAGCACTGACTGATAAGATGTAAGCCATTATAGTGTGTGTTGTGTAATGGGAAGTATGTATATTATGTAGCCAATAGCTGGTGGTGGAAGTAATGCCATTATGATGGACACGTGGGATCCACAGTCCACCCCTTGCAGGATACTCAGGTTAATCTGTATTGTAGCATGCAGGAATGCCATAGGTGTGTAATAGGGTTACCTGCAATCTGGCCCTACATATACCCCCCCTAATGTCTGGCTGTGTCTATATGTGGCACCTGCCTGTGTTGTAGCAAGGCAGAACAGTGCAGCTGTGCAAGAAGGTGTTGTGAGATTGTGGACCTGATGTCTGAATATACCCACATATAGGTATGCAAATGTGTATATATGTACACATATATAATATGGAAAGATATATGTGTGTGTGTGTGTGTGTGTGTGTGTGTGTGTGTGTGTGTGTGTGTGTGTGTGTATATAAATATAAATATATATATATATATATATATATATATATATATATATATATATATATACATAATCAGCATGTATGTCCACAAATATACAGATACCCATGTGTGGACATATGAGCACATATATACCTATATGCACATGTCTACATATATACAAACCCACACACAAACATATATGTATGTAAATACATGTCCCCTATATTACTACCACAGTGCTGCATGCTATGTGTGAGGAAACAGCACACATAACAATACACACAGATATCTACAGCTGTCAGTGTGTGCAACATGGATGGGTATGTCACATGTGAACCTCTTGTTGGGACTACTTTGCCCTTGTCTGAGAATTATTGAATGGGAATATGGGGAAGCATGGCATGTATAGTTGTGGAGGTGGTCAGGGTTGGTAGGTATAGAGGACAGCCTACAGGGGTGGTATGTGACATGTGGTGGGTAAACACCCTGGATGCTGGGCGTGGTCTGTGATGTGGATGCCCCATGGGCCCCAAAATGGACACAATGGGAACAAGCCTCCCACTCACTGCTACTCACAACAGCAGTCCATGTCCTGAAGGTGCCTGGCCTGGAGGCTGAGCAGGAGGAGAATGTAAGGCCCTGTGAATGTGTATCGGGTGCCTCAGCGTGATGTAGCACATCCCACATGTGTCTGTGGAGCCTGTTATAGAACAGAACCTGGACCTGACCACAGGGGAAAGGAACATATCTGTGTGTGCCCCTGGGGGGGCAACATCCCCTGGGTTGGTTCCACCAGACGGTATTGCTGGACCAGTACATGAGGAGGCCCCAGTGTGGATCACACATATGATGTGGCTGGATAACATGGGGAGATGAGTTTGGAGAGGTGGTTCTGCTGGCCAATATTACATATAAATGCTATTGTGTCACTGTTATTGGTAGTAATAGTCTACACAATCCCAGAACATGTCCAACAGCATGCATAGATAACTGCAATAATACAGTATGTCAGATGTGCAGCACACACACATAGCAGGCATACCACAGGCATATATGGAACCATTGTGGCCATGACAATGGCATGTAGGTGAAAAGTCTGTAACAGGCCAGCAATGATAGTGTCCACACAGGGAACATAGCTACAACCACATTGCACAAAGTGTGGTAGAGTACAATATCTGCCCCACTGGTAGGTATGCTGTAGCCATACATATTGAGATGTGTGTACAGTTTGTTGTCACAGATACGGTAGGTGGTTGACAGTGATGTGTATTAAGAACTGTGGTAACCTTGCTGCATGACCTGCTCACACCTGTGTCCATCTTTATGTCTTTCAGGCACGATGTCTCATGCAAGGCTGCCAGCCTATTCAGCAGCGGAAAATGACGCCCTGCTGGATTAACAAATTCATCACTATGCAACTTTGTTTGGCCAGGCTGCCCATGATCAGCAGGAGCAGACCGCCCTGTGGAATGATCTGGTCCCCGGGGTCAATGATGTCAGAATGCACAACCGCAGTTATGAGCAAGTCCGGCATCATTGTTCTGACCTGCTTCACAATGCCTGTCAACGTGCTGCTACAGTCTGGGGGGTCACCTCGCCACAGGGGGTTGCCATACCATCCATTCCCCCCTGACACATTTGGAGGAGCTCCTGGCCAGCCTCGTGGCACCTACCTGTCTGGTCACACACCAACCGCCAGACACCTTTGTGGAGGTGGGTGCCACCCACACACCAGCCGAGGAGAATGCAGGTAAAGCCACAGGGCACATCTGTAGACCACTGTTGAGTATACATCCATATCGGTACAGGTAGATCATGCATATCTGACATGTCATAGCTATATTTAGTTGCTGCATAGTAGTGATGAACAGATGTCCATATGTGGTAGTATTGTGGAAATGTACTGTTGATATATTGTAATACTGCACCCACCCTGTAGCACTGCCACAGTTGTGGCCACTGACTTTGCATCTGTCACCCTCTTATGTAGTTCCCTCCGGGATACCACCAAGGCAGCAGGCTGTAGCTGGTGAATATGGTTTTTGTAGATGCTTGCCAATACACTGGGCATGTAGTGGCTATGGTATATGCCATGCACACATCTAACACACCTACCCAGAATGCATGCTGTACATGTGAACATATTGTTGCTGTGAAATGCATGGCATCACAGGGGTGACCATGATGGGGTATTGGAGGGGTATGTCAAACACCTGCATGGTAACTAACATCCTGTCATTGTGGAATGTGTCCACAGGGAGTAACATAATGGTGGGAGACATGGCCTACAGTAGGGACATGTTTGGAACAACACCCATATACAGCGAAGCACCAGTGTATATACCTGTAGGACAAGGTCCACTGCTGTAGAGATACACTATGGCATAGGCATTACAGTGGTCCACATTATCAGCTGGGACTAGGCTGTAACATGTGGTGTTCAGTGTATGGGACACTGCAAAGTGACACATGTGTAGGGCTTACTTGTCATACATCTGCAAAAAGGCTGAAGGAGGGGGGAGGGGTGTCAGCATGACACACCAGTGCACTGCAGCAGGGATCCTAAGGATGCTAAGAATGGCTGTATCTGTACATAGTCAGGTTCAGGACCTGTGGCAGCCATAACCCTAACCACACAGCAATAGTGACAGCATTGTGTGAACACCAAGGAATGTGCACATGAGTAGACCTTGCAATCATGCAGAATAGGAGGACATGTGTAGGGCAGACTGAACATACACTGGCAAATGCAGATGGCCCATGCTGGTATGCCCCTGCCAGGAGTAGTGACTGCTGTAGTACACACAACAAGAGGTGCAATGAACCGTCATGATAAGGGTGTGCACACATATGCCCACATGGTGTGTATGCATTGCTGCCAGCATCCACACGCCTAACACATTCCATAGACACTGCATGTAAACGTACATGACATATGTCACATATTGGGCTCATGTACTGCTAAGATATGTGGTGATGTGGTTGCATGACAGAACAAGGATGGGTGCGTCATATCAATAAGGGTGCGTACACCCCCCATAGCCATGGTATGCTCTGATGGTTGTTAGTGTAAGAGTATTGGATTGGTCATACATGGTCCGCTGATGTTGAGAGCTGTGCATCAGACATAAGGCATTCACAAATGACATCTGTCCACATATCATACCAGGTATGTGTTGCTTGAAAACATAGGGGCTGTGAGCATTAAAGATGACGCCCAACACAGTAGTACACATTCAGCAATGGGCTGTACACCTGTGAGGTGTGGTGCACAGTACATGGCAGGGTGCAGACCAGGTGCACAGAAATACTGTGTTCATGGGTGCAGTGATATTCAGGGGAAGGAGCTTCACCTAGTGACACAGCACATGCATCACATACATGTATACTGTTACTAGCATAGATTGCCTATAGCTGCACTGCATGCTGTCAGGTACCATATGTTATGCATGTTGACAGAGGGGGTAATAGGAGGACTGTGTGTACTATCATTGTACATCCTTATGTGTGTGTGTGTGTGTGTGTGTGTGTGTGTGTGTGTGTGTGTGTGTGTGTGTGTGTGTGTGTGTGTGTGTGCATCCTGGTGGGTAGTTAGTTTGTCTGTAGGGTCACTCTCGTGAAGTGGAGGGAGGTTGATGCATGTAGGATGCTTGTGTGCATGTGTGCGTGTTTGTTTGACTGGCCATGTATGCACATGTGTGATTGTGGGGTATTCATACAGCAGTACCTCCCTCTGGGATCATGCAGTATATGTACATGGACTGTCACATTACACACCAGGAATACTTATGTGTGTAATCACAGGATAGCTGATAGTATAATATGATCTGTAGCATGGAACAGGCATTGAGAGTGAAGGTAGACACCAGGTACACCCTTAATATCACATTCAGCAGAGAGGTCACCTACAACCCACCTATGCAGCACTACAGATGCATTGGGGAAGTACTAGTCAACACCAGGGAGTGTATCCAAATATTACAGCTGTGACATGATAGGCTGAATGAGCAGCTTATGTGGCATGTACTGAGCATTACATACACATGACACATCAGTGCATGATATGGATAGAACATAGTAACCCACACATATAGGGGCCATGGTCATGATGTCTAGACATAAACAGGGTGATTACCAAATGACAGTAGTGAGGCCATCTAAAACCACTACACACAGGTCAGGCAGGTAATGTAGTAACAGGTCTTGTGTTATGACCAATTGTGTAGGCATTTAGAGAACTGGTATGTTAATGAGTGGTATCAATGTGTGCATGCTAACAAGTGTGATGCAGGATGGGGTACCACATGGACATATACTTGGGACTGTCTGTAAAGCCATGGACAGGTAGGTATTACGGAAGTGTGTGTGTGTGTGTGTGTGTGTGTGTGTGTGTGTGTGTGTGTGTGTGTGTGTGCGTGTGTGTGTGTACTGTTAGGCAATGCTGTACAGGTTTTAAAATGCATTTATTGTTTTCCCCCATAGGTGGCGAGGTGGGTCAGGGTCCCTCCTGCATGTAGTCCGATGTTGGTGTCCATGCAGACGACAAAAATGATAGTACTGTTGAGGCACAGGTGGGGTTGTCAGGGGCTGACACTGCACCATCATTTGACATCCCCTTTTAGCCACCCCAACCTTGCACACAGTTTCAGTGCCTATACATACCCCATTACCAGTGGCCATAGTGGATGGACAGCTGGCATTTGGTGGCAGTGCACAGGAAAGTGTGGTAACCATGCCTACTGTGTCTGTTTGCAGCAGGCATAGCTGGATGTCCGGCAGGGCACCACATAGGCAGATGTCCCAGGGTGCTCGTGGTAGGGCCGCTGGACATCATGTTCCTGGCAGAGGGTACATAGCTGGTACCAACAGGTACATGTTTCAGGCTGTCATGGTGGTGCAGGCACATGTGGAACATTACAGAAGACAGGGCCTGAGACTGCAGAGGCCTGCTCTCACATCTGTAAGTGACAATATCCGTGAACTGTCTGGTACCATCCGTGCTTATGCTGAGCTCATGGATAAACAGCATGGTGAGATGATGGCCTTCATGGGCCATGGTGTGTCCATGCTTGAATGTGTGGTGGGGGTGCAGAGACAGCCGTGTGTATGTAAACCAGCAACACCAGCAGATGGCAGTCAACGTGGATGTGCTAAGACACCAAGGGGCTCCCGTAGTGGCAGTGCCAGCCCCAGCAGTGTGGGGGGGGCTGCCACACCACAGCAGGCCATGTGCATGTGGTCCTGGCCAGTCCCAGGAGGGGCCTGGTACCAGCGGACATTTGTTATCAGCAGGTGAGAGTAGCACATGGAGGCCTGTACCTGGACGTGCCCATGGAACCCCTGCCAGGCACAGTCCACATGTCCATGGCCAGAGGCAGTGAACTGCACACCGTGCCAGCTATGCTCTGCAGCTGTCCATAAACATATGTGTAGGGCAGCCACATGGCAGAACTGTGTGCATGCATATGCACACTACACAAACACACCTAGGATAACCCCATACCTACACACACCACAGCACCACGCCCAGCTCACCGCAGTACACCCCTCACACACATGTTGTCAAATGTATGGCCCACCCTTGGCCTCTGGCAAACCAACATCACACCCTGTGCATATGATGATACCTGTGCCACATCCCTGTCATCCATACCATCAATGCAGGAAGAGGCTAATATGGTGCTGATGCACATGGTGACTGTACTACAATGTACCACAGTACTGCAGTGTAACATCTTGTAAGGAGTGAAGTGTAATGCATATATGTCAGGTAGTGTAGCCATCCAGCAATGATGCATTATAGCTGTTAGTAACACTGGTTGATTGCGGTCCCTATAATGTTATCCATTTGTGTTTTAGGTGTATATGTGTCAGCATGAGGGTGGCTGCAGTCATATTCCACAATGGTGTATGGCACTGTTGTGACACCATGGCTCTGACATATCTGGGGTACAATTGAACACATGTCACAGGTTACTAAAATGGTTATTGCCTGTGCCAAGTGGACAGGTGACCCACTGAGGTGTGTATACCATGCAACCTGATGTATACCCATCAACATACATGCACACTGTTTCTTGGCAACACTGGGACTAGACCCCTAAGTTACTTATGTAGTGACACTGAAGTGTATGGCTTACATTGCACACACCATGCAGTGTTTAGAGTGAGGTGTGTCTTAGGTTACATGTTACATACTGAACATCCCCAGACATGTACAGTATGCTAATGGGTGATGTAATGGGTGTATATGGACAATATGTAGCTTGACATACCTTCATATACACATCAACAGACACATAAAAGGCAGACACACATCCGAGATACCAAGGCCTATCTCTGCTAACTAACTTGGCCGTGTGTCCAATGTGTTACAGATAGGCTGCACACAGCACATGCATAACTGGCCTGGATTGTGGTATCAGTTACCTGTATGGCTGATGGTGACAATGGTAACCATAACGTGGTACATGGGACATATACTGGGTGTACCTTGGTGTAATGACAGTGTACACAGCACCCACATCCCCCAGTGGATATTGTACTCCCTGAAACCCATGATGACACTCTGCCATACCCACCATCACACATTGGCCGTGACTGTGATACAACCCATAGTATACCCCAACAGTGCTACTACAGGGATATGCATCTAATGCACATGCCACACACATAGTAGGGTGTTTCACTGTCATGCCTCACCTATGGGCAGCAACAACATTATCTGTACTACTGTGTGGCAATGGGTATTCTAATAGGAGCACGTGGCTTTGGAATGCTGTACCATACAGATATACAGACATGCACAACTACACACACATGTCAGAACACAATGGGTATCCCATGCCTATCAACCCATTTGTACAACACTGTTGTGCTGGTACTGCAAGGCTTGTGTAGCCAGTATGGGGAGGAGCTTAACAGGGTACATGTAAAGTCCCATACAGCAGCAGCCACAACTGACTATGACAATGGGTGTTGCCTTGGTTGTGAAGGCCCTCGTGGAATTCCCAAGTACAGGTGTGCTAACACACAGACACTGCTATACTCAGTCATGCACACATACACATGTGTCAGTACAGGGGTGCATCACTGCAGGTGGTCATAGCTGTGTACCTAGCTATTGTCCAAGGAGAGATGGACTGTGTAGGGGTTGTGTGTACAGTGGTATCCTGCCACCTGCCAGGTGGCAGCAGGCAATCTTTTGACAAACACTATTGTGGTGACCCTCAGGATGAGAATGACATGCATCAGCCAATCCTCCAGGTGCCTTCTGCACATGGCCATTGAGGTGATCAAGTTGACATGTATGCAACATGCATTAAAACACATGGTTAGTGTCTGTGATGGAGACCTGTACCCAAGCATGCTCTGTTGACTGTGGTAGTGTAGTGGAGGTACCCGTGGCATGTATTGCTTACAGGGTGACATCTCCTATATATTTGCCAGTTCTTACACAGCTAGGCAGACATACCAGTGTTGATCAAGCTTAGGTTGCCTCTACATATCCCAGCTGGATACCTGCCATCTGCACATCTGTACAAGTAGCTATGCAGTACGATTGGTGTGTTGACACACAGACTTTGACAACAATGTGTATGCCATAACTACATGTCAGAAGCCCTCACTAACATGTGCTGTACAGATGGTAGTCTACAGTTACAATCCACATGTCGGATCATTACCCAGTAAGGGGTATATACTGTAACACAGCTCGCACACCAGGGATACAACAGGGAGGCCTCAGTATACAGCTATGCCTGAAGGTGTGCCTGTTGTCAGTACTACATTTAGCACTCTGCTCTTACCTGGGTAAGCACTGTCAACAGTAGTACTGCCATGATACACTACATGCCAGTATGACAGCATGTACCCTGGGCTACTACCCCTATATGTAACACATTCATATGGATAACAGTGCTGTACAGGCCTCATATATGTCTATGTCCCACACATGACACTCACACCCCTGGCTACTGTAATGACAGCACATAGGTGAAATGTATTGTACATGGCATTACATGCACTTATTACAGATGTAATTACCCTGCTATGTTATCAGACTGGGTGGTGTGACCTGGTTACCAGGTCTAAGTCATGCTTAGCAGGTATCAATATTGCTCCAATATAACAGCTAAGTTGCTTTGTGCATTTGTAAGCGAAGTCTACACTGTGTAAGCACCCGTAAGTTTACCTGTAGTGTAGCAATGCTTAGCTTCATGCAAATCTGTGCAAACCCACTTAAAGCTGTTAAAAACTGCCTTAACCACTCTGTATCTGACAGCCCTTGTTCTGCCCAGCAAAAAAATGAACAGTCCTTGCAGATTTTGAACCCAGGACCCTGTACACTACAGTCACAACACTTAACCACTATGCCATGACCACTGTGAAGACAGCTGTTGTTTTACCAATAGGTTCATAGGTTGATACTAGGCTATCTGCCCTAGGGCATTTATAAGCCTAGCCAAAGTGTGTTTGGCTTTTGCCACCCTTTTAGATTAGTTGACTGTGCCTCTGTATAGTAGGTCACAGAAGATAGCCCTTTTAAGGTTAGTTTACTGTGCCTCTGTCTAGCAGGGACACAGAAGAGATCCCAGGAGTAAACTTACGATCTCCCATCCACTTGTCAAGATTTCTCTTGAAGAGGGTCAGTGAGGGGCTCTGCCTAACATGGATTGGGATTTTGTTCCAGAGTGAGGGAAGCCTCTGGGATATGAATCTGTCCCTCCAGCATGTCCTATTTATTTCTGTGCTGAGGTTTAAGTCCCTGGAGCGTGTAGCTCTAAGGGATTTTGATTTCCTGAGGTGGAGCATGTCCATTAATTCTGGGTTGGACATGGCTTTATACGTCAGGCACAGATCGCCTCTGAGTAGGCTGTAAGCAACTGAGAAGAGCTGGAGTTTCTTTAGCCTAACTGCATAGGGCATCTGTTTGAGTCCCATGATCCTCTTGGTGAGGTACTTTTGGGGTCTTTCCAGTTGCTGCAGGTGTCGGGTAAGGTACATCCCAAATGGGGCATTGTATTCAATTATGGGCCTGATGAGTAGAGGGGCACAATGACCTCTCTTGATCTAGATCTGAACCCTTTCATGATAAGGTGGTCTATATAGAAGGTCTTTCTAACCACTTTGGCAACGTGATTGTCAAAGGAGAGATTACTATCTACTTGGGTCCCCAAATCCCTAATTACTTCTTCTGTACTTAATGGATTACCACCTATGTGGTAATTTGTGGGCACTTTGTTTTTCCCAAAGGGGATGACTATGCACTTTTTGGCATTCAGCTTTAGGCCATGGCTCTGGCACCAGTTATCCGTCTCTGTGAGACCTTTTTGGAGGATGCTTGTGTCAGCTGGGGAGTCGATTATGCCACCCAGTTTGCAGTCATCTGTGAACTTGGTCAGCCATAGTCCTCCCGTGTTAGCCTGTACCTCAGAGAAATATATACCGAACAAGAGAGGTCCCAGGACTGAGCCTTGTGGGACGCCACTTGTAACTGGTTTAGAGTCTGACATGGCACCTGCAATTCTGACCATGTGAGTTCTATCCTTGAGCCAGTTTGCAACCCATCTTGTGACATAGGGGTTGATATTTAGACTGGTGAGCTTATTTATGATGCCCGAGTGGGGTATTGTGTTGAAGGCTTTTGCGAGGTTCAGGTAGGCTGTGTGGACTACCTTCCCTTCATCTATGGCCTTGGTGACTGTTTCAAAGAAGATGACCAGGTTGAAAAGGCAAGATCTGAACTTAACAAAGCCAAATTGGGTAGGATCCAGTGTCTGGAGGTTCCCAATGTCTTTGTTTATGAGTTCCATGATGATACGCTCCATAGTTTTGCAGACCAGGCTAGTCAGGCTTATAGGGCGATAGTTTCTGGGGTCTGTTGTGGCACCACCTTTGTGGAGCGGGACCTGTACGCCATTCTCTTGGGTACATATCCTGAAGTAAGGCTGAGATTGAACAGTGACTTTATGTGAGGGTTCAGTTCTTCTTGGAGCTCATGTAAGACGCAGCCCGGGACACCATCCGGTCCCATTGATGCTGTGTTTTTTGCTTGGGAGAGGGCAGCTCTCACCTGTGCATCTGTGATGTCAGGGAGGCTACACTCTGTCGGGATAGACATTTGCTCTTTTGGGGGGGAAATGGGGGAGAAGTTTGCACTGAACCTGTCTGCCAGGATGTTGGCAATGTCTGTGGGTTCAGTGTATTTTTTGTCATTTTGCACTAACTCAGAGCATATGTGGGAGTTGCCACCCAGGTTCCTGACATAACTAAAGACAATATAGCTGGCAATACACATACTGAGTAGTATTGAACAATTGCCTTTACTTTTAAAATTGTGTAGTCCTTGTTATTAATATGACTTTTGCATCACATATGTTCTTTTATCATAATGTACACATAGCAGATACATACAGTGAGATACATCTGGGAGGGTATACACAACCGTTTAGTTTACATATGACAGGAATATGGTTATATACATATAATAGGTCAATATATGTCTACATGTACATACACATGTATACTCATACATATGTCTGTATACACATCTGTATAGTGCAACATACATATGGCCATGTGTACATATCTTCATATGTATATGTATATGTATATATATATATATATATATATATATATATATATATATATATATGTATATACAGATATGCCTAGTTATGTTGGAATATATGTAGATATCTATAACTATATGTGCATACATATCTATTCTGATATACCTACTACTGTCAATATATATCTAGATATTCATACGTATATGTGCATATGTATCTCTATCTGTATATGTGTAGACATATATTGCTCTGTGTATATATATATATATATATATATATATATATATATATATATATATATATATATATATATATCCATCTATGTATGTCGATATGTATATGTGTATATATCTATACAGATATATGGATAATTATATATACATATGTGTTCACCATTTGTCCTAGACATGGAGTGCAGCCCTACCTCAGCTCCAACCTCTTAGTGCAAGGGGATGTCAGGAATGTATTGCAGGTATATTTGTAGACTATTACTACTGTAATAGGGATTGTCTTCACATACATGGTGTGTGTGGGAGGTCACATCTGCTTTTAACATGTGTGCCATTGGCTGCTGACAGACATCCTAAGGACATTATAGTACAGTACCACTACTAGCACAGTAATGCTCCAGTGGACTACAGCAGAAATATGGCCAATATATGTGAACAATCTGACATACTCTGCACAGTCCAGAGATATACACAGAACCCCTTAGTGCAAGACATGTGGACCAAGCCTGACAATGTGGATGTTAACAGCCATGTAGATGGGTATATCACGTAACTACTGGTATACATTTGCCCACACAGGTTATGCATTGACATACCCCTGTCTGTCCTGACACATAATAACCACTGGTACAGAGATGCATTGGCCACATACTACTCACTAGTTAGTGACATACATCTGTACAGCATCCCACTGCTTTGTCTGACATACATGACTGTTATGGTGGCCCGACAGCAGTACACCTGGCAAGTATCTGGACATGACATCTCACTGGGTACGTACACTAAGCTGCTAGGCATGTAACAAATCATTGTGCAGGCTACAGGCAGACTGGCTCAACACTGGCCTACATTTCCTATGGGGGAATACACATGTACCTGCATATATAGCAGGCTATACAGGCAAGTCACAGCACAGAGTAACAGACACCTGTGTGAAAGTGCATAACCATTACCAATGTGAACACAGCCACAGCCACATATGGTCAGCTAGCTTAATATTACAGTATATGGACTATCTGTTCAACACCATCCTCATATGTGCCACTCACACATTAACCCTACATATACTGGGCCTCTACACAATGTGGTCTGATGTCTGTCTATGGTTTGGGACATGTGTGTGTTTGGCCCTACAAACATGTAAGCCAATAGGGTAACATACAGTGCAGCAGCATGTAACATCAGACAGAACAGGACTAAGAACAATGACAGCTACCACAGTCTGTACACAGGCCAAAGTACATATTAACAATAAACACACTGTCGACAATCACCATAAGTACACAGACCTCAGTACTGTACACACAACCACAGAATGTCCAGGTTATGTCATCAAATATAATCCCTACTATACATAACATGTGTAGCAGTCTGATATCTCACAGGCTTGTTATCAGATATGTCAATAAATATGGTGTAAAACACCTATGCACCTCTTACTGCATGACATATGTACAAAGGTTGACAGAGTTGTGGCTGGAGGCACAAACACAGGGCCAATATTGGCATGTTACTGTGATAACCTCATACATTTACTGTTGTAACCGGGTTTGTTGCAACATATGTCCTATGAGGGATATGAAGTCAGTAACTCTCACGGCAGTCAACATCTACTGATTGCAATCCTCACACTACCTTCTGCAGTTCACAGATAAGAGCTCTATGGGTAACACAAGAAAAAAAGGTACCACACACTGCCCAGTCTGCAGATGACCCTACAGATGGGGGTTTCCTCATAAACATAGCACTGACATGACAGGTATTAAAACATGTAGGACAGCCATAGCCACACACACCCTGTTAAGCCAACATTACTCTAAATGCAGTATAGTAGCACTTACAGTCTGTGGTCAAGTCAGGCACACCCGCCCTTCTGTGTTTTGGCCTGTTTCCACAGTGTATGCTGTTAGAGGTAAATCCCCAATCCATCTGTGATGCTGTTTGCCAAACAACAGATCTAGTTGCCGCTCACAGTGAATGAAAAGACCCAACACCAGCATGATGTTCCTAAATATTGGAGTGTGTTTCCATGCAATTGGCTATGGGAATGTTACCACACCTGTTTCACATGCAATCAGCTAGAGGAGGGCTGCAATTTGTGCAGATGCCATCAGCTGATCACGAGCATCACTTACAATACACATGCTGCTGCCTAAGCAAAGCAGGTGGAAATCTCCACATCCACCAGTAAGGGAGTGAGACAGGCAGACAGAGGCAAGGATAAGTCAGGGAGGAGTGGGAGAGTAAAACTTAAGCATGTTTGTGTCACACACCTACAAGTACAGGGTATCTACCCCCTGACTGACTATGTATTGCTAGCACATGTCTATGCAGTTATTGAATGCACCACATAGGTTACATGTTGAGGAGCCCTCCAAACGTATATGTGATGGTGAGTGACATCTGCAACAGTGATATGGTAGCTATACGGTAGGTGTAGTACACGTGCCTATCCACATGAACAGATGTCAGCATCACCACAGCCACAATCTCACAGGAACCCACACGCACTGACACACTTGGCAGGGTCAGAAATACAACTCATCACTAGTTAGAGTGCCACAACACAGTACTGTGCAGGTATCACATTCACCACAGGGGTTATACGGAGGTTATATGGGCAAAGGGTATGTGGTGGTGTCTGACATCAGACAGCATGCTTCATTATGCCAATGGGGATTGTAGTTAGTGTGAATGTTGTCATAAGCATCATACACCACACACACAGACACAGGTTGCCAGTACTGACATGCATGGGTGCATTGCTTCATGGGTGTGTAGTGGTCAACTGTGCCAGGTGGATATACAAGGCTAGGTAATGGGTGTACCTTGGGATTAGGCCACATAACAATGGTCTGCAGTGTGGCTCAGGGGTGTAGTGTCTGGATTTGCCCACACAGGTGGGTATTGTATTCACCATCCAGTCACCTTGGTAGCTATTGCATGTGGCCATTGCTGTGCATTGCTTGCCATGTATGTGTTCCTTAGTCTATGACATGGATGGTGTCTGGGATATGCATACCTCCCACATGCATGTACAGTGACATGTGGAAATGTACCTGGGGTGTCTGGCCCATGTTGTGTACACAGATTGTTATCATCAGCTGTGCCAGTCCTGGCCTCATGTGGCGGGAACTGTTAATGGACAGCAGGTTGACCCTGCACCTACATTGATAGCAGAATACAGGTATTCTCTGGTGTCAGTGGCATCTCTCCATACAGCGCATGTATTTCAGGCATGGTATGTCATTTGTGGGTCACATTTGATGGCACCACAGGTGTTGCAGGTTTTCAGTGAGGAACATAGGGAAGGTGCACTGTCTGCATGTACGTGCCTATTGGACTTATGGACAGGGTGCCATGGCCTCTGTAACCCATTGCAATCACAGCTTGGTTACTATCAGTGGGAAATATGCAGGGTACTACCAACATAGCGATTAATTCCTAGGCAAGTATGTGTATGTATGAGACATTGGTTGAGAGTGTTCTCTTGGTAATACATGAGTTGCAAACTTTGTTTGCCTGGCCTTGATGTCACATGTAGGGGTATGGATTTGCAGCCAAGCCTCTTGGCTATTTCACATCTGTTATCCCTGTATGGTGGACATTGTGACACATACTAGGGCCACCATATAAGAAATTTGCAAAACCCGCTTCACAATGAGTCCAGTTGTTGCACACTCAGAGCCACCTCCACACAGGATACGAATGACAAACACATAGGAACACACACACACACACACACACACACACACACACACACACACACACACACACACACACACACACACACACACACATCTGTGCCATGTCTGGGATTAGACCTCCTACCTAACTAGCTTATTACACTATTGTACGGGCAGGTATGTAGCCACCCATTTATGTGTTTGCAGCCAGGGATAGTGTGTGCACACAGCTTTGTGTCAGACCTTGCACATTCCATGCTGCTCATGCTCCCACCCCCCCTGTTATTCTATCCTCTTCCACACATTATGCATACATTTTCTGATACTTTCCCTAAGGTTATCACCCCATCACAGCTGTGTGTTGGTGTTGGTCCACTGTTCATGCAGTGGGACATGGTGCAAATATTACTGTGGTTTGTTCACATGGCCTTGCGTATGGCTTATGTGGAGTGTATTATGTTGTTTTTTGGGTGCCCATGACATAACATGCATTGGCAGTACATGTGAGACACAGGCCTTTGTCAGAGGCCTGTGAGCCATTAGGTGTTGCTGGCACCAGATGTAGCAGGTCGTTGCATTCTGTCAGTCCTACAGTCTCAGACCACCATACAGTATATTCCCCTGGGGTGACAGGGTAGGTGTGCTAGGTGTTCATGCCAATACCTTCTATCAGTCTTGATTAGGTGATGTGGATGCTGGCAGGGTGCTACTTACAGCTAGAGACACACCTGCTTGAGACACCTGCACTGCATGCTGCAGTCCTTTGCTATTGCCATATACAGGTGGGGTCATATAGTACCCATTTCCCACAGCAGGGATATGACCAGAGAGGTACCTGTGGGTGGTGTTTGTGTGAGCTGGGTGCATGTGTGCTATGGACACTACTTACAGCTGACACACAGGTATGCATGGGACATTCCAGTTATGCTGGCATGTGCACTTACATCAGCTGTTTCCAAATACATCAGTCCTACCTCCTTTGTGATCTGCACGTGTTCAGGCAGACAACACCGGTATCCCCTACTACAGGACCAGATAATGTGATGAATACCTGTATGTACAATTCCAAGGGTGTCTCCATTTCACAGTGACACAATATATACTGTATGTCTGGGATACCTTCCCCTGTGTACTGCTTGTATATCTAGCCCAACAGCCATGCCATGTCAGTCTTTCAGATGGTGACACATATTATCACCATACATTTACAATGGCTTACTGCTAGCATATGTTATACTGGTGGCAATTGTCTTTGGCACTGCAGTTGTGAGGTCTTCTCCATGTCATCAGCAGTAGTGGGTAATGGTCACCAGGTCTTACCTCAACATGCATACATACTGACCACTCTCACACAATATGAAACACACACCAACCCAACACACACAAACCTGCATATTGTGCAAGTGTTACAACCTACCTTGGCCATCTCTGGGCATCTGTGCTACACTGTTATTATACCTACACATACATGTTACTACATTTCTACATAGGGTTGTGAGGTGCACACCTGACTGTTATGACATGTGTACATCGGATTGTGGGGGCACACCAGACCGTTACTACATTTCTAAATAGGTTTGGAGGGGAACACCTGACTGTTACTACATTTCTAAGTTGGGTTGGGGGGAGCACACCTGACTATTTCTACATTCCTACACAGGATTGGGGGAGGGGGCACACCTGACTGTTTACTACATTTCTACACAGGATTAGGGGAGGGGGCACACCTGCCTGTTTCTACATTTCTACACAGTGGTTGGGTGGGGGCACACCTGACTATTTCTACATTTCTTCACAGGATTGGGGGTACACCTGACTGTTTCTACATTTCTACACAGGATTGGGGGGAGTACACCTCGCTGTTTTTACATTTCTACATAGGTTAGGGGGCACACCTTACACTTGTACACATTTGCTATAACTGTACTGGCATGTCAGGTACTCCATTTCATTCTGTATTCTAACCTGTCATGCTGACTAGAGGCATATCAGTGTACTACAAGTCTTAGCTTTGAATGACCTACATATTGGTTTCTGACTTCCTACCCTTCAGAACTAACACCCGACTGCCTGACCTGCTTTAGTCTGTCTGTGTAGGCTTTGGGGGGAGTTTACCCATAGGCATCATTCAGAGGCCATAGCACAGCCTTTGTTTGTGTTTGTCTATACCTGTCCTGATGGCTGAGACTGTTGTTGGGTATTTGAACCTCCCTGACTGGCATGTGTGTGTGATATGAACACACATGTGGCACAGCACATTTCCTCCAGTGGAGTTTGTCACCCTGTGTAGTACTGGCTACTATGGTGACACCAGTATTTGTTACAGATCTCATGATGCCACTGTAAGTGTCTACTATCTGCTGGCATACCATTCAGCCACCTGATTTCCTTGCATGCTCACATCAATACCATAGATACAGGTAACAACACATTCTACTCCATTCAGCAATTGCTAGGTTGAGTGACTTACCTTGTGGGTGTCCCAGTATTGAGGATGGTGCTGCAGGGCTGCCTATGTTGGATGCACATAGTACACTCCCTACACATGGCTGAGCACAGGTAGTGTCATGTTTGGCATCCCTTTTACTGTATGTGTGAGGCAGAGAGAGGTGTCATTCCCTGGGTCCCTCCTGTGTCAGTGTAGGTGCTATGCGTTGCCTCTTTGCTAAGGCCAGGGCATACTGGGCATGCCTCCTTCTGCCTACTGGGGCAGACTCAGGTTGTTTCTCTTCTGAGTCACTCTGTGCCTGTGCAGGCCTTGGCAATAGTGGGGGGCTGTGTGTCCCTGCACCATGCTGTGCCTGCTGCAGCTGTTTCCGCAGCATCATATTGTGTAGCATGGCACATATGATGTCAATTTGGGTACATGTAGCTGGTGAATACTGCAAGGCTCCACTGGATGTGTCTGGGCACCGGAACTGTGACTTGAGCATCCCAAACACATGCTCTATTATAATTCTGGTCTGTGCGTGTGCCTCATTATTGAGTTCTTATTCGTGTGTGTGTGTGCATTTCTAATTGGTGCCATCAGCCACAGCTCCAGTGCATAACCAGCATTCCCCACTAGGTGACTGTAAGGGATGTCCCCATTGGCAAATCTCTGGTAAAGCTGCACCAGATGTCAAATGTTGGAATTGTGATAGCTTCTAGGGCAGCCAGCACACATTCATTATTATGCCCTGGGCATCACACACGACCTGGCAGTTGATGGAGGGGAAGCCCTTGCAGTTGATGTTGACCCTACCCCGCTCACTGGGTGGTGCTTCGATGTGTATGTACATGCAGTCCATACCACCCACTACCACATGGTATTTTGCTATTTGGTGGAAAAGTTGCATACCTGCCAGCTATGCTAGTGCTCCTAGATTACCTTCCTACTGCTGTTTTCCCTTCCCATTGCCTTCCGGTTTAAGCCCGGGGGTGCGCTGCACAAACACAATGCTCAAATGTGCACAGAGCTGCTATTTCCTGGTTTACTTTTTTTTTTCCTTTAAAACCCGGTGCGTGGAGAGCACACCTGCTTAGGCAATGTAAAGAGTGCTAGGCAGCCTCAGCCACACCCCCTTGCTTAGCTGTACTAAGCTAGGAACAAATCCGAGCCACAGGGCTCCAATCCGAATACAGTATGCCTGACACCCCCCCCCATGATGTCAGCTAACTCCTAGGCTTGCACCAAGCTATTCCTGCTCTTACACTGTTGGGAGCTGCATAGCATGCAGAGGAAATCTGGGATTCACTATCATTCCCCTCATTTGCATAGGATTGCCTGCTAGTGCATAGTTACATGTCCCACACTGAGCCTCTCCCCTTAGCAACCACTATTCACTGGCCATGTTATCTTCTGCCTGCCATTGAATATAATGGCAGAATAGTGATTTTGGTTAGAATGCTTATTTAAGGTATTTTTTTTCTTATTTTCCCCCCGATCCCATTTGCGAGCCACTGCCCTGCACTTAAACAGCCAAGATCGGTGAAAAAAATAAAAGTTAATTTTTTTTTTTTTTGCAAGTGTTTTCCATTCCAATGGCCTTATAGTTGTCCATTGGCATGCTTTATACATGATATCCACCCTTTATTTGGAGCTGTCATGGATCCAATTTGTAATTTGCAGAAATGTACTCTGTTACTGGCAGACTGCATTTCTGCAGATTAAACTAGTCCTGCATGGCTGGTTTCCAGTTTCCTGGACTGCAAATACACCTCATTTGTATGGATTTCTCCTGCACATGGGGTAATTTACATACAGGAGCTGAGTCCATGCAGGACTAGTGCAGGAGCACTCTTGCACACCCCTACAGGTTATTCCTGGATCGCATGGCAGACATATTGCCTGCTGGAGCTACTGCACTAGTCCTGCACACCGTGCAGGGCTTGCAGTATCCGGGGGACAATGTACATACTGCAGTTATAAATGTAGAATGCTGCTACAGTAACAGGGTTTGAGTCAGCATGCATGTTCCGAATTATGTGAGTTCTGAAACTGAAATGTATGTCATTATTTACTGTCAGAAATCCTCACATCACAGTGATTTACCGCAGAAATGAAAATAATGATTCTGTGGAACAGACCAGAAATATAAGCAGTAAACCTGGACAGTCTGAAACAATCTGGCCAGTCGAGAAGTATGCTCAGAACCCCTTAGTGCAACAAATCTGGACCAAGTCCGACAAAGAGGGGGAGCCATGAAACTAGGAATATATCCCAAATAATGCAGTAGATAAGGTGACACAGTTGATGCAGTAACACCCTCCTGTCTGTTGTATCATATATTGACTGGAATAGTGCAAGTCCAAAACCACATTACCCCCCACTAGTTACTTACATAAATCTTCACATCATCCCACTGATGCGTCAGACATACACAACACATATGGCATCCAGGCAACAGTACATCTGATATATATCTTGACATAACATCACAGTAGGGAAACTACACTGAGCTGCTATGCATGTTACAAAGCACGGTCTAAACTACAGGCTGACTGACACGATACCAACCCAAGTTCGCTATGTTGAAATACACATGTAATTGCAAATATATCCGGCAATACAAGGATGTAACAGCACTGATTATCAGACACCAGTGTGAAAGTGCATACCCATAACCAATCTCACCACATTCAAATTGGCATACTGGTAAGCCACATGAACAGTAGAGTATATGGGCTGTTTGAACAAAATCATCAGCATGTTTGCCACTCACACACTAGCTCTACATATACTGGCCCAATTCACAGTATAGTCTGATGCCTGACTGCGGTATGGGACATGTGTCAGTCTACTCCTACAAACATATACAGCAGACAGAGCATCAGAAACTGGAGCAGCATGCAAAGTCAGATAAAAAAGGACCCATAAGACTTGCATCCCCCCCCCCCCCTAGACAGGCCAAATAACACATGCACAATACACTGCTACACAATTCTGACAGTCTGTCAACAATTGCCAGAAATACACAGTCCTCTCTACTATATAGAGTCCCACAGAACATCCAGACCTTATCCTCATATATAAGGTCTCCTACACATAACATGTCTGATAGTATGATACATCACTGGGATAATATCAGGAATCATGTCACTATATAATAATATATGATACCTATTCACCTCTTACAGCATGACATCTGGACAAAGCCTTACATACTTGGGGGTCAGTGGGCCAAACACGGGGGCATTATTGGCATATTGTTATAAACTCAGAAAGTTGCTGGTGTAACAGGGTTGTTGTAACATATCTGTTCTGAGGGATATGAAGTCAGAAACACACACATGGATGTTACCATTTACTGACTGCAGTCCTCAAAGTATGCTACTGAATTTGCAAGGCCAAAAAATGTGTGAGTAACACACCAGATACGAGTCAAAACTGGCCAGTCTATGGATAGCCCTACAGTTGAGAATTATGTCAATCCCATAACACTATCAGACTTAAATGCATGCACAGCAGCCATATCCACAAAAACCCTGCCAAACTAGCATTATTTAGCTGTATAACAGCAATACTTACATTCTGTCCCTATGTCTGTAACACTCTCCCCCAGTTTGTTGGACTGTCTCCACAGTGTTTGCTGCAAGAAGTCCATGAAGTCCTCCTCACAGGCAAGGAAAAGGGGCAATGCCCTCATGAAGTACTCAGTTATAGGAGTGTGTGTCCCTGCTATTGGGTATAGAAATGATACCACAGCTGTTCTACATGCAATTAGCAAGTGGGGGACTCCAACTGGTGCACAGGCCATCAGCTGCTCATGAGCACTACCTACAAAAAGCAAGCTACTGTCTATACAAAACAGATGTATATCCTACATCTTGTCTGAGGGAGAGAGAGAGAGAGAGAAACAAACAGATGGACAGAAAGACAGACACACACACACACATACACACACACACACACACACACACACACACACACTGAAACTGATGGATTATACCAACTGAACTGAAAAAAAAAACACAGGTATGTCAAACAATTAAGCATGTAATGGAACGTATTAGGGGGTATGTAAACATGGAAAATAAGAAGTTCAAACAAAATTATGTCTCAACAACACATGCTCTACTGATATATTGCTGAGCAGAACCTATGGCTATAGAAACTGTGTCTGTATGAAGTGACCACTACTAGAGTGTGTGTTGCTCAATACTGACTGTAACACTGCTAGGGCACACCCAGTGCAAATCTTACAATCATTAACTCTGCTACATCCAGCTCTGACTTGTGCCTCTGTTTTCAATGCCAATGTCTCCAACCCATATAAAATAAGTGGTCTCACTAGCCTCTTGTAGACCTTCCCTATCACTCTTAATGGTACTCGTCTGTCACAAATCACACCTGACACTCTTCTACACCACCCACATCCTGCCCGTACTCTCATCTTCACCACTCCCCCACACTCACCATTACTCTGAACTGTTGTTCTCAAGTATTTACACCTATCCACCTTTGAAAACTGTACTCCCTGCATCCTCACCATCCCCCTATCCTCATATATATATATATATATATATATATATATATATATATATATATATATATATATATATATATATTCCGTCTTAGTGTTGCTGACCATCATTCCTCCCCTCTCTAGACGATACCTCCACTGCTCCAGGGTCTTCTCAACCAGTTCCCTACTCTCACTACAGACCATAATGTCATCTGCAAACAGCACAGTCTAGAGGGACTCCTGACTGATCATGTCTGTCAACCTGTCCATCTCCACTACAAATAAGAAAGTGTCCATAGCTAATTCCTTGATGTACTTCCACCTCCACCTTAAACACACCTGTCACTCCCAATGCAAAACTCACTGCTGTCCCACTAGCCTTGTGCATATCCTGTAGCATTCTTATGGATTACTCCACCACTCCTGACCAGCTCATACAATACCACAACTCCTCTCTAGGTATCCTGTCATATGCTGTCTCTACACAAAGACACAACACAGCTACTTCCTACCTTCTCTGTATGTCCCCATCAACACTCTCAGAGCAAACATCACATCTGTACTGCTCTTTCCTGGCATGAAACCATGCTGCTGATCAGTAATCCTCACCACCCTTCTTAGCCTAGCTTCCACCACCCTTTACCATTACTTCATGCTGTGACTGATCAATGTTATCCCTCTGTAGTTACTACAGATCTGCACACCACCCTTTTCCTAATAATTATTACCCAAACACATTTGATCCACTCCTCATGCATCTTCTCACTTTCCAAGATTACAATAAACAATCCGGGTAAAATGATCACTGCTATTTGTCCAAACACCTCCATGCTTCCACAGGTATGTCATCTGGACCAATAGTCTTTCCATTCTTAAACCTCTTCATAGCTATCCTTTGATAATCTGTTGCACACCCTGATTCACCATATCCACATAATCCAACCTTCTCAGTCTATCATTCTCTTCAATCAACAGCGCATCAAAGTACTGTTTCCACCTGCTTGACACACTCTCTTCGCTTGTGAGTACACTTCCACTATTATGCTTTCTTAGCCTTATTTGCTGCACATCCTTCCTAGCTCTGTCAAGCCAATTGATACAGGTCCTATTCTCCATCCTTGGTGTCCAACCTTACATATAACCCTTCAGATGCCCCATTCTCAGCCTTTGCCACCACCCTCTTTGCCATGCACCCCATCTCCTTTTACATGTCTACTTTCTTCATCTGTATGACCATCCCACTTCTTGGCCATCCTCTTTCTCTGTATACTCACCTGTACTTACTCATGCCACCACCAGGTCTAGTTGTCCTCCTTCCTCTGTGCAGATGTCACACCAAGCCCTGCTCTACTCATCTCCCTTACTAGCGTGGATGTAGTTACCCAGATATTTTCTAACTCTTCCCTGCCACCCACTGCCTGTCTTAACTCTTCCCTGAACTCAACCTCACAATCACCCTTTCTCAATATCCATCATTTGATCCATGGTGCTGGCCTCACAATCCTCCCCTTCTTTTTGATCACTGACACCATCCCACAGACCAACCTTCCATGCTGCCTAGCTACACTTTTCCCTGTCACCACTTTGCTGTTACCAATCCCCTTCAGACAGGCCCACCTGCACAGGAGATAATCCACATGTGTACATCTTCCTCTACTCTTCTTACCCTATGCCACTCAGTCTTGTAAAACTACATATTTGCCACACCCATGTACATCAGTTGCAAACTCCAGCACCATCTCAGCTTTTACATTCCTTTGCTTAACACCATACCTGCCCATCACTTCTGCATCCCCTCTGTCCCCTTCACCAGCATGCCCATTGAAATCTGCTCCAATCACCACTCACTCACCATTGGGTACACTCATCACCATTTCATCCAACTACAACAAAGTACATCTGTCTCATACATCACACACAAAATTAGTGGAGCATATGCGCTAACAACTGTCAACATTCCACCACCAATTCCTAGCCTCCTAAACATCACTCTACCTGACACTCTTATCACCTCCACAAAAACTTTTGGCATGATGTTCCTTCTGGTTAACCCCTACACCAATTCCCCTCTCATACACACCATGATAGAACTATTTGTACCTGACTCTGATACACACAGCTGTACACCCCTTCCATCTGGTCTCTGGCACACACAATATATCTACCTTTGCTGTCCAGCATATCAGATAACTCTCTCCCCATACCAGTCATACTCACAACATTAACAGTTCCTACCCTCACTACCACACACCTAGCCTTTCAGCTCTCTGCCTGCCATATGAGCATCAGACATCCTCCAGGGTATGTCTGTGAATGCAAAGGCTACTAAACTATGAAATGTCATATATGTGTTACAGCAATATGAAGAAAGTGTCACTAATTGTGGCCCATAGCCCACCATGTTTGTGCGGTGCCCTCCAGATGTCCTGCCCTAACAGGTTGACATGACTGATTGAGCAGCAAGACTGTAATTACAGTGTGCCATACTGACATAGAACAGAAATTTAGAGCAGGTATTTTACCTGTGCATCTGTATGTATGGGTAGGTGTAGCTGGCTGCCTCATAACAATTGACTTGGGATACAAAACATCAGATGAATAAGGTGTACATGTTGTACACGTGTGTAACCTGTGCATCCAACAGAGTTACACCTCTGCAGTTACTGGTTGTGTCATTACCCTGACTCAGACACAAGTAGTAAAATAAGCATGAGTATCACATTGAAACTGTAGAGGTGGCCAGGTGTGTTCTGAATCTGTGTACATGCCTACTACAAACAGATATATGGCCACCCACATAGCTGTATGGCTGCAGCAATACCTTACTTGTAAAACCTGTCTCCACCAAAGTAGAGTAAACCCCTGTGCTGGACAGCAGCAATGCACAAAGCACATAATGTGATGCTATATTGGTTGTACAAGGCAAAGTAGGAGCAGGCTCCAACTGGGTGGCATGTCAACCTTTGTCTGAACGAGCATATAAGATCACAGGTGGATTACTGTATGGCTAACTATGAGTACACATTGGACACATCCTCTAAGGGTAATTAAAAGGCCATCTTCACATATGTCTGCAGTCTCACAGTCACCAACCCAACCCACCCTGTAATGGTGGTCAATCAACATATACACACCATAGCTATAGCCAACCTGCTGCAGACAGGTTTAGGGCAAACATCACCCCCCTGGATCACCATCAGTATAGCTGGATATGCACAGCACACACACACCCTCCCCTCATCATCATGGATCAGATGCAAACTGCCTAATCAAAGTTAACAAAAGCAAGTCCCCTTGGGGCCTGATAACATTCCTGTCTGCGTCCTACATGACACCAGGCATATGCTTCCAGCTCTATTACACACTGTATGCAAGCAATGCCTGAGCACCATTGACATCCCATCTGCAAGGAACATGGCCACTGTCATCCCTCTACACATACGTAAATGATGAATGGTGGTTTATGCAATGCACTGGCCCTCATTGGGGGGAACATGACGCATCAGGACCAGAAGAACAATGCATGTTCATACAGTGCTGGCAGGTACAGGGGTATGATGTATTTGTAAGTGGTGGCTAATGATATTCTAATGTGAATCTGCTGACAAGACCTCTCCCTCACAACTACATAGGTCCTTCTGGTCTGCATATGGGACAGCAGCCTGAACCAGTAAGTATGGAGTTTTCCTGTTGTGGCTCACCAGTACCCCAGGCATGCTAAAGTTAATGTATGTCAGCATGTACACAACTGTTATACTCAGCCATTTGGCAATATCTATATGTTCACCTGTGGTGGTGTTTACTGCATTGCATCATGGTGATCATGACAGGGGCCTATTTGCAGGAGATATCACATATCTGTAGCATACCTCACAACCTGTCATTGCAGGACATCTGAACAAAGACCGACAAAAGGGGGGACAAAGGCCCAAAACTAGTGTCATATTGTAGAAATTAATGGTATACAGTACGTATAAATGGTGCACACACCTGTTAGAATGTCAGGTCTGTATGATATACAAAAATGATAGCACAGTAGACAAGTTCAAAATACTGCCAACCTTTCATGTGGCCTATAAACTGCACAATTCAATTGTAAAGCAAACAAATCTGTTAGGGGAACAATACTGATGCATAACAATCGTACAACAGCCTAGATGCATATGTGTGCACAGGCTGAAGCTAGTACTGAGTTGAGGCAGCTTTCGATATAACTTCAGCAGTACATCTTATTGGGTACACAACAGCCATCAATTACAGAGACTCTTTGATTAACAGCAAATAATGGTCAGCTGTCCTGCCAGGATTATCCTAACATATACACAGTTGCCTGCTACAGCAACAGCCATGGTTCACATAGATCTGATGAAGCTGCTAAGGGACCACATGTTTGAGATGTATCAGCCTGGAGAAGAACATCAAAACATTTCCACAGCATTGCATATACCAGACAGTCATCAAAAGGTGGGAAAATATGGGGCTACATTGACATTATGAAGGAGTGGACATCCCACCAAAGTCTATGAGAATGCTAGACCAAAACTGGCCAGGGAGGTTGCCAGGAATGCTACAGCAACAGTGAAGGAGTAGCAGGAATATCTGGAAAGTACCGAGTGTGTACTTCAAGTCACAACAATCTTCCTTGGTCTCCATATGTCCTGCCTATAGGGTAGGGTTGGAATATGGCACAAGTTCCTCACATCAAACAGTATCAAGGCCTGGAGAAAGTCTGAAAACAATAAATCAGGTCTCCAAAAAGCAAGTGGGAAAATGCGTTGTGGTAATATGGGACCATGTTTGAACTCTTTGGCCACAATTCTGGCAGGTGTGTTTGGTGCAATATCACCACTGCACATCACCACAACAACACCACCCCCACAGTGAATCATGGTGATGGCAGTGTCCTGCTTTGGGGCTGATGTTCACAAGCTGGAGCTGGGGCTGTAGCCAAGTTAGAGGGGATTATGAACATTTCCAAACACTGGACCCTTGTGGCTCAAAAATGATCCGGTGTCTGCCACATAACTGTGGATGGTGAGGAATTCCACCTTTCCACTCAACAATGGTCCAAACCATACATCCAAATCAACAAAAAGATGGCTTCACCAGAACACATGAAACTTTCTGCACTGACCGAGTCAGAGCCCACACCTACGTCCAATAGGGTATATGCAGGGTGATCTGAAGAGGGCATTGCACAGAGGATGCCCTTGCAATCTGACATATTTGGAGGTGTTTTGCAAGGGAGAGTGTGCAAACATTGGCAAGTCAAGATGTGCCATGCTGACAGACACCTTCCCAAGAGGCCTGCATGCTGTGATTAAATCAAAAGGTGTTATATCAGAATATTACTTTAAGGGTGTGCACACTCATGCAACCAGCCTATTGAACCTATTTCAGTTACCAGATGTTACCTGTAACTGATGTGTATGTTCTTCAGTTGGATTGCACAGGTTATATGTAATATGAAACGATGGCAATATTATGACCTGATTTCTGAGGTCTCATGTGATATATTACAAAAATCTGGCATGTTAACAGTTGTGTGTACACTTACTATATCCACTGTAAGATTGGAAAGTTGTTTGAGTAACCAGCTTTGTTTTAACATATATGTACTGCAGGTTATGCAGCCTGCACCTCAAATTATGACATTACTTAGTGGCACCAATCCACAGGCCAACCCAGTCATGTATCAGACAAACACTGCAGTTATGAAGAATAGACCAAACATATGAGCTACGCATGTAGGCATTCAGCAGAACCCTGTACAGTTGGGGGTATATTCTGTAGGAGTTGCCACAGAGCTATACAGGTGAACAGCAAAAATTTACATGGGTGCAGTGCGTGCTAGGTAAAGGGCTATCAGCGACTAACACCACTCATGTAGGTGTATATTAGTAGTAACGGTAATTGGAAAGGGCTGCACTGCATGATGCTGAGGGTCCATCCAGAATGTGTATGTTATTGTCTGACTGTGTCGTGAATGCCCCCAGTCAGGTAATGTGAGGTCTGTGTACCTCACCTGTCTGTGTGTGTGTGTGTGTGTGTGTGTGTGTGTGTGTGTGTGTGTGTGTGTGTGTGTGTGTGTGTGTTTGTGTGTGTGTCTCTACCAGCAAACCTTATAGTGCCGGTAGTAATTTGCATATGTTGTTTTTCCCTCACAGGTGGACATGGTGTCTATGGTCCCTCCTGCTCTGATGCTGATTTCATTGTCTATGAAGACTCTGACCACAATGATACTCATATTAAGGTACAGGTAGGGTTGTCAGGGGCTGATACTGTGCCATCATTTGGGATCCCACTATTGTCAGCCCCATCTCCACACACAGTCACAATACCCACACATACCCTGTCACCAGTGACCACAGATAATGTACAGTTGGCGGTGGTAGCATGGAACAGGCTACTGTGGTGACTACGGCAAGTGAGGGTGCAGACACTAGACATAGCCAGAGTGCTGGTGAGGTCCCACACAGGCAGATGAGCAGGGGTGCTCAGAGGAGGATTGCAGCCAATTATGCCCCTCTTGCAAGTGCCCCAGCAGCAGTCACCAGATACATGTTTTGGGCCATCATGGGGGCACAGGAACATAATGAACATAATACTAGACATATACACAGGGTCATGGATGAGCAGGACCCTGGTGTCCATGGCAATATGAACTCACTGCAGACATCTGTGAGCATACTGGGTTATGGATAGACAGTGGGGGAGACCTTGGCACTCCTCGACTGTGGAATATCTGTGCTTGAGCGTTTGGCAGATGCTGGCCAGCAGCCACATGGCTGTAGGGCAGCAGTGCAGCACTACAATCAGCTAAGAGCCTACGGGGCTGTGAACCATCACAGTCCCATGCTGGCACTACCACCAGCACTACTGAAGGGAATGTGTTGTCCATACTATGATGCCGTAGGCCATGGGCACATGATCCTGGCCAGCTTAAACAGGGATGCGGATCCAGCAGGCAGCATTCACCAGTGGGGAGTAGTACTGCATCTGAACTTTGCCCTGGTGGTACCGGTGATACCCTCAGCAGGCCCAGTTCCTGTATAAATGGGCAGAGATGGTGAACTGTACACCCTGCCATGGATGGCCCACAGCTGTCCAAAATACCCCTGTGTAGTGTATCCACATGGTGTGACTGTGTGGATACAAACACACACACATCACCATCAGAAAAGTCACCTCCACATACACCACCTCTGTACAGCCTATTTAATGAATAACCCTCAAACACACACATAATGTCAACAGTATGGCCCAGCCTAGGCTTCTGGCAAACCCACACAACACCATGTGAATATGATTATACTTGTGCAACATCCATGCCATCCATACCATTGATGCAGGGGCATGCTTATATGGGTCTGATGCACAGGGTGACTTTAGTAGAGTGTAGCTATTTAAACCTGTGTAAGGTGCTGACATCTGGCATTTGTAATGTTGTGTAAGGTGCTGTCATCTGGCATTTGTAATAGGTACACATCAGAGTGTGTGTGTACCTTTTCAGCCATGATGCATTATTGGTGTTAGTGACACTAAGTGAATGTGTTCTCACATGCTGTATTCTGTTTGTGTTCAAGGTGTCTGTGTGTCAGCAGGATGTAGCCCTGCTGACATCACCAATGAGCAGTATGGAAGTGTTGTAACACAACGACCATGTCATTGTGGAGGTACAGCTGTATCTGGACACATTTCCCAGGTCTGTGTAACAGTTCTTGCATGTGCCTCACAGCTTATCGGGGTGAAGGGTTGTATCTCAGTCTATGGTGGTTGACATCAGCTCTAGTATAGTAGACAATGGTAAGTGTGGTGGGTGGAACACACCTCAGATTGCTAATGCCCTCACCCCCAGAGGATATTGTGTTGACTAAACACACAGACAATACTGTTGACACACACACACACACACACACACACACACACACACACACACACACACACACACACACACACACACACACACAGGATCAAAGTTGCCAGTGTTATGTTTGGAACTCCTACCCATCAAGATGTGGTACCACACTATTATTCAGTTATTTCAAGTGGCACAGGACTACCAGTGTGATGACTGTTACAAGGTACCTATAAGGTGAATAACATCATGTGGACTTGTGGGGTATAGCAATGGTGGTTGTACTAGGTGTGAGAGTACTCATAATAGTGTCGCATACAAGTCTACACACTCACTACCACTACTATACACACCAATGCACACACATACACACACATACATACACACACACACCCACTTGCCAGTACTAACATTAGCAGACCAACCTATCTTGTTATTCATACCATACTATTCCATACTGTTGCACAGGGCTTATAGAGCTGAAGAGTGTCTATAGATGCCACTACAGTTGATGTGAATAGCGGACCTCATACAGTAGACCTACGAATGTGTACTGTGTGTACCATGTCATAAAATATGAAACCCTGTCCATCCAATGAATGTCATTCACACAAAAACACAAGATACTCTTCTCTCAAACTCATTTGCCAGGAATGAGATTAGAACCTCTACCTATCTATTGATTGTTACTACATGGTTATGCACTTATCACATGTATCATGGAGGTTATGGGGTAACACTTCTCCGAAGGTATTTCTAAGGTGAGGGACATCACCAGGCCTTGCAAATTATGGCAATGGGTGATGTATTGAGTGAGAGATGCCACAAAATACTGTACCCTACATATATATACACTTGCAATAAAAAGAAGTTATGTCCTTACCATAACATTCCATGTAGAGTGTTCATCTTGCCTTTGTTCTTACACACGGGTTCGGAGCTGATCTTCGGCTCTGAGTCGGCCAAATTGCAAAGCTCGGAATCTCAGAGAAGCTCGAGACCAGCCCATATCCCACAATCCTCCCTGCCATTACTCAGATCTAGTTTGCAAACAAACCAGACCAAAAGATCCAACACCTGCGGTGCTAGAAGTATACACTCTCTTCAGCCATTCAGAGACACTCTCTCACCATAGCAATAACTAATGGTCTAAGCATATATCCCATGACACACGGGACCATATACCCCGGAAGGGGTCAAGACACATCGATCAGACTCTAATCCTACCAGTTCTTCCAAACACGTGGGGGGGGGGAATGTAAGAACAAAGGCAAGATGAACACTCTACATGGAACGTTATGGTAAGGACATAACTTCTTTATGTAAGAGTGTTCAATCTCACCATTTGTTCTTACACACGGGTAGCGTCCCTAGCTCCATAACCCCGAGTGACTCATGGAAGAACGTTCCTAAGCACAGTGGAACCAAATGATGTCCTATCCTTGAAGACCTTGTCCACTCTATAATGAGTGATGAAAGTATGTGGTTTAGACCATGTGGCTGCTGCACAAATAGTGTCCAAAGGCAAACGAGCTGCATGAGCTAAGGAAGTGGAGACGGATCTGGTAGAATGGGCCTTAGGTTTGGTGGGTAAGGATTGCTTTGATTTAGAGTATACAAATGTTATACAGTCAGCAAGCCATTTAGATAGTGTATGTTTAGTAATTGCCATGCCCTTTTTATTGTCTGCAAATGCGACGAAGAGCTGATCCATTTTCCTGTAAGCTTTGGTCCTATCTAAATAAAATCTTAATTGCCTGTGAACATCCAACTTGTGCAACATATACTCCAGTTTGTTAGTATGGTTTTTGAAAAAGGTAGGGAGTTCTATAGACTGGTTAATATTCATAACTGAGCATACTTTTGGAAGGAAAGATGGATTTGTACGCAAAGAGACCCTGTCTGGATGGAATATCAAGTAAGGTGGTCTGACCGATAATGCCTGCAGCTCTGATACTCTACGAGCTGAGGTCACAGCGACGAGAAACAGTGTATTCCACGATAAGAACTTTAAGAGACATGACAAAGCAGGTTCAAAAGGTGGCTACATGAGTTGTGACAGCAGCAAATTCAGGCTCCATGGAAAGAAAGGTTTTCTGACAGGCGGTCTAAGATGGAATGTTCCTTTCATAAAGGCCTGACAAAGTCTGTGAGACATAATGGGAGAACCTTCCTCACCAATATGGAAGTTTGATATGGCTGCCAACTGTACTCGGCATAAGTAGAAGCTCCTTCGTGAAAAAGGATGGATAAGAATTCTAAAATTTTATGTAGAGGAGCTACCAAGGGGTCTAAGTTCTGACTAGATGCCCAATATACAAAGCGTTTCCACTTACTCATATAGAGTTTAGTAGTGGAAGCTTTATGAGAAGCAACCAGAATGTGTTGAACTGCCGGGGGGAGTAGATGAGACCTGGCTATGCAGGGAAGTGGAGCAGCCAAGCTGCTAATTTGAGGGACTGTAGAGATGGGTGAGGAACTCCCGACTAATGTGTCAGTAGATCTGATACTGGGTCCAGAATCCATGGTTTCTCTATTTGATGGGCTCGAAGAAAGGGGAACCATATTTGATGAGGCCAGAATGGGGATATGAGCATTATAGTCCTTTCCAGGTTCCTGGATTTTTGTAGAAATCTGGGAATCAAGGGAGTCGGTGGGAATGCATATAGTAGACCCGGGGGCCAATCGTGTATCAGTGCGTCCCTGGGGACATCCCCCAGAGGGGGTATAAGGGCAAAGTAGTTTCTGCATTTTGCATTCAACGGGGAAGCAAACAGATAGCAGCAAGGCTGGCCCCATTTGCTGAAGATCTTTTCCACCGTCTGTGAATTGAGGGACCACTCGTGAGGTAACAGGATGGTTCTGCTCAACCTGTCCGCAATGACATTGGATGACCCCGGGATGTGTGTTGCTATCAGAAAGCAACCCGTGAACTCTGCCCATTGCCAAATTCTCATGGCCTCTCTGCATAACGGGTAAGACCTGGTTCGCCTTTGTTTGTTTATGTACCAGACTACAGACATGTTGTCTGTCTGAACTGCTACTGTTCCTAGAGGTAAGAGGGCTTGGAAGTGTTGCAATGCCAGGAACACTGCCCTCAACTCCAGAACATTTATATGTAGAGTGTACTCCGTGCTGGACCATTCTCCTTGGACTGTTCTTCCCTGAAAAAGGCCCCCCCCACCCTAACAGGGAAGCGTCCGTGGTTATTGTGGCTGTTGGACTGGGTAGAATGAACGGACGACTCACAGTGAGGTTCTGATCGTGCACCCACCATGAGAGGTCCCATCTGCAAGATTCCGTTATCCTGATCTCGTGCACTAGGGGTAGGTGTTGGAACGACCACTGCGCAAAGAGCAGCCATTGTAGGATCCTCATGTGTAACCTTCCCATAGGAACTGCAATTAGTGTGGCTGCCATCAGTCCCAACACTTTTAACACCAGTTTGGCTGGGGCTTTCTTGCTGACCAGAAGAAGAAGAACCTGCTGTTTGAGTGTTGAAGCTCTTATTGGGGGGAGCTTCAGTAGTGTCGATCGTGTATTTAGGTCTGCTCCGATGAAGGAAATACACTGCGAGAGTGATAAGCAAGACTTTTTGAAGTTTATGGAAATCCCTAAGTGGGAACAAAGGCCGATTGTGTAGTCTCTGGCTTGCAATAGGTGACGCTTGGTGGTGGCGGTGAAGAGCCAGTCGTCCAGATAGGGAAACACCTGGAATCCTTGTCTCAAGTGAGACGCAACTACTGCCATGCATTTGGTGAATACCCTGAGGGCTGAAGTGAGTCCAAAAGGCAGAGCTCGAAACTGAAAGTGACTGGCTCCGAGCTGGAAGCGCAGGTGATCTCTGGACGGTCTGGCCATTTTGATGTGGTAGCACGCGTCTTTGAGATCTATAGAGCACATCCAATCATCCTTCTGTAAGAATGGAAGGATCGATTGAAGCGTGACCATCCGGAACTTTTCCTTCTTCACGAAGTTGTTGAGATGGCTGAGATCTAAGATCAGTCTCCAGTCCCCTGTCTTTTTTGGAACTAAAAAGAACCTTGAGTAAGTTCCAAATTCTCTTTGGTCTGCCGGGACTGGTTGGATGACTCTGTTTTCAAGCAGCTTTGAAATTTCTATAGCTGCTAGCTTTCGCAGATGGGGTGGCATGTCTGGAAACTTTCTTTGTAGAGGTGGCATTGAAGTGAAGGGGATTTTGTATCCTCTGGTTATAATGCTTTTTACCCAAGAATCTGAAGTAATGTTTAGCCAGGTCAGTGGGTATAAAGCCAAGCGACCCCCGACTGCCTCCAGAGCAGGACAGCCGGGCCTCCCTTCAGGAGTGCTGGAAAGGCTTCCCAGGGATGGAATCCCTGTCACCTTGGTTATGCGGACCCCCTCTGCCGCCGGGGTGGTGTCTTCCATTTCTACCCCCTCCTCTGCCTCTGGAGGGAGTATCACTCTGTGTGGTCTGGAAAGATCCCTGATTCTTATGGAACCACATTTTTCCGCCTCGATGCCCTTTGGGATACGGTCTAGTAGGAGCAGAAAAATGGACCCCAACAGCAGACAGGGTCTTTCCCTCTTGCTCGCACCAAGTGAGAGTCTCCTTAACCTTGGGCCCGAAAAGTGTGGCACCACCAAAAGGGGCATTGGCAAAAGAAGACTTGAAGGCTTCCGCAAAGGAGCACAGCCGCATCCATGATTGTCTTCGAAGAGCAATCGCTGAAGCTGCAGCTCTACTTGATCCCTCGGCTGCATACGAGATGAACCTCATGGATGAGTTTACTATGGAGGTGAGGGTGTTAAGTTGTGCTGTTACTTTTTCTGAAACAGCAGCATCTGTGTTACCCTGGAGGGTATCTGTCAGCTCCTTGATGAGATCCCTCTGCAAACGTGTGAAGTGGGTCAAATAGTTTAGTGAACACATGGAAAAAGTCACTGAACTAAAAATGCGCTTCCCATATCTGTCCATAGTCCTAGAATCCTTATTAGGAGGATGAACAGATGAGGAAGACTCGGACATCTCCTTTTTTGTGGCTGCCGCCACCACCATAGCGTCGACAGGAACTCCCTTGGTGAGATAACATTTATCTTGGGGGGGCAGTGATGAACTTGTTTGGTTTCCTAGGGACTGGTTCCACTGTGTCAGGTGCCGCCCACGCCCTTCGAGCAATCAAATCCATTAATTCATCAAAGGGCAGAGTCACCCAGGAGGTAGAAGTTCGAGCCCCAAAAGCCTTCAGCATCACCGATTCGTCCTCAGTGGGGGCTAGGGATTGCCAATCACCCCTCTGTTTCAAGATCTCCAGGATGTCTGCAAATGACACATCCTCCGAGGGTGATTTGGGGGACCCCTCTGCCTCATCCAAGTCGGTGTCAGACGTTAGAGATTCCTGTGGGGAATCTATGTGCTTCCTCTTGCACAACCGTTTCCTCGGGACCTTATCAGAGGGGGCTTCTGGTGAGGCCTCCAAGGAACAGGGGGAACCCTCTGGGGGTGGCTGAGGCAATTGGGCTCTACGCTTGGGATGGATCGTGGGAGCAGAAACAGAAAGTGGCCCTTTTGGGGAAGGAGAAGATTCCCCTGATGTGGTTGTCTGTGCAGACAATACCTTCCTCATAAGGTCAAAGGCCCCCGAACCCCTGGCCGAGGGCTCCCCCAGTTCCGAAGAACACGGAAGCATCCCAGACCCAGGTGCCGTGGGCTCCAACCCCGAGGACGGAGCTGAGACAGTCTGTGCTGAGGCCCCGAGAGGGAGAGTCGGTACCGACAGGTCGGTACGACTCTCAGTCCCGGAACCGAGCAAAGACCGTCGGCTCCGCGACTCCCCTATTGGTTCTGAAGGAGTCGAAGTCAATGGTGTCGATCGTACAATGGACGGTTTCAGCACCGAGGGCTCCACTATCATCAGGTCATCCTCTCCCGGCTCCGAGATCTGGATGGGTCTCGAAGGAGGACCCGTTGGAGATATGGGGAGGCCTTCTAGTTTCAACACCAACTGGGAGGAAACTGCAATTAACTTGGAAAGGGCCATGTTTTCCATGAGTTTCTGCACAACACGATCCTCATCTGTCTCAGACAAAGGTCTGGAAGAACGGGTCGAAGGAGCTGAAGATGGCACTGACCGAAGAATGGATGGTGGTGGCAGTTCCGACACCGGTTCCAAGATCTGGGGCTCAGGAAAAGATAAATGTTCGACGCTCAGCCCCGAGATCTGTGGAACCGATGAACAAACCCTAGAAGATGAACTCGGAGCCGATGACATGGGCTCCGACATCTTCGACCCCTTCGAGGATTTAGAAGTCTGATCCGACTTGTCCAAAGCCTCTTGAAAGGCAGGTTTCAATAATCCTCTGTCTATGAGCTTCCTGCGCCTATCTGTCATGACCCTCCCGCTAAAGGAATGGAAAATAGAGCAATCCACTTCGAGATGGAGAGGGCCAAGACAGTAGACGCAGGAAGCATGATTGTCAGTAATGGACATTTTCTGCCCACACTGACATCTTTTAAAGCCAGATTTAGCTTTTTCTGACATACTAATATAACAACAATAACTAATAAGTATAGAAAAACTGCTAATCCTATATGAATATATATATGTGGAAAGGGCTATATAAAGAAGACACTCACAAAAAACATACCCAAAGAAGAAGGGTTAGGCCACAAAGGGTGCCTGAAGAAAAAAAGGGTATATATATATATATATATATATATATATATATATATATATATATATATATATATATATATAAAACACACACACACAGCACTTCTATAACAATCTAAGAATTATAAGGTAATATCAGGAAAAAAATCAGTATCTTATCTGTAAATAGTAAGCAAATCTCAATTTTCTATCTGGTCAGAGCTTTCCTCGATCCGATCTGTTGCAGCAGCAAACTAGATCTGAGTAATGGCAGGGAGGATTGTGGGATATGGGCTGGTCTTGAGCTTCTCTGAGATTCAGAGCTTTGCAATTCGGCCGACTCGGAGCCGAGGATCGGCTCCGAACCCGTGTGTAAGAACAAACGGCGAGATTGAACACTCTTACATTACACACACACACACACACACACACACACACACACACACACACACACACACACACACACAGACACATATTTGCCAGGACTCATATTAGAACCCCTAGCTATGTGGTTATTGGTATTATAGTGTTATGCAGTTACCGCACACACCACAGAGCTTATAGGATGCGGAGTGCCCCAAGGTACCTATATAGTGAATAACATCTACAGCAATGGTAGTTGTACTGGGTGAGATGGGCCACTAACTATTTTCATCTACATGTTTACACACTCACAAACACTTTAATATACACTAATGCACACACACACACACACACACACACACACACACACACACACACACACACACACACACACACACACACACACACACATTTGACAGTACTCAGATCTATAGGTTCAAAGAGTCATAGGTGTGTATGTAGCAAATGGCCATGGAGGCTTTACAAGGCTAGCCCATGGGAATACACTGCATCATTCCCCCTGACAAAAGCCCCTAGTGTGTCTACTGAGTATAGTCACTGAAGTGATCCTCAGGTGGGTATTCTATTCCCTATCCACTCCTCCTGATTTCTGTTGAAAAGGGCCAGTGATGTGCTCGGCTTGACATGTATGTGGAGTCTGTTCCATAGCGTGGCCAGTCTCTGGGTTGCGAACCTGTCCCACCAGCATGTCCTGTTGATTGTGAGTATGGGGTTGAGGTATCCGGGACATGTTGTGTGAACAGATTGGTTTCCTTGTATGTAGCATTCCTGACAGAGCTGGGTCAGACATGGCTGTGTATGTCAGGAAGAGATCGCATTTAAGTAGCCAATATGAGACAGTGATTCATTGCAGTTGTTGGAGTCTGTCTGTATGGGGCAAGTGTGTAGTACCTAAGATCCACTTTGTGAGGTACATACATTTGCAGCCTCTTCTGTTGTTGCTGGTGTCCAGTGGGGTACATGGCAAATGAAGCAAACCAAAAAAGACACGCAAGGTGGATCCAGTGCAAGGCTCAAACCAAAATGTCAAAACGCACAAAACGAGCCAGCACAAAGGTTTAGGCAAGCAAAAAACTACTTTATTGTGGCATGTTGAAAAACGAAAATAAAAAAACAAAGAAACTGCAAACCGGTTTCGGCCAATGTAATGGCCTTCTTCAGTGCAGAAAGAAAAGGTTAAAATGATGCATACTGATGTTCCTTATATACTGAATGATTTAAAGGGATATGTGACCAAAAAAAAGAAAAAAAATTTTGTTTAGTATAAACATTTCTTCAAAACAGAAAATCATGACAAAAATAAATGTAATAATATTACATATTATTGATCACATTAGTCTCCAGCAAAATAGGGAAAATAAGCTCAGTTCAAACCCAAAAGTACAGCAATAAGTGTATAAATATATAGTATCAACATATTGCTTTATCCACATTCATTTAACCCAGGTTTGAACAAAGCACCCAGTTTTGTAATCCATAATGCTTCCATATTATTGAGTTTATCATGCCGGCCTGCCTTGGTGAACCTTGGCAGCTGAATCCTATCAATGATAGTGAATTGAAATTGGGCAGTTTGGTGAATCAAAGTATGCTTGTATAGGGCATCTGTTAATTTTTTAGTTCTGATAGTACTAAGGTGCTCACTTATGCAAAATCTTAATGGATGAGAGGTTTGGCTGACATAAAATGAAGTACATGTACAGATGGCCAAATATACCACCCAGTCAGAGCTACAATTACCAAAAATCCTTATGTTGAATACTCGGAAAGTGTTGGCACTTGAAAATTCTTTCATTTTGCTGATATACCTGCACGCACTGCATTCACCACAGGGAAAGGAACCAATGAGTGGATACCCAAACAAAGTCATTTGTGTGGTTGTTGTAGAGTGAAATTTTTTATAATATGTGAAATGTGAATTCAACGTTCTACCCCTATGGCATGAAAAAGAGCATGTCTCAGGTAGTATGTCAGATAATGACTCATGTGCTCTCAAAATACCCCAATGATTATCAACAATATTTCTAAATGAAGGGGTATTATTACCATAAGTAACTGTGAATATGATAGGCTGTGCTTTGGAATCAGTAACCACCTCATGTTCATGTTTATATGTTAGTAATTGGGACCGTGGCATATGTCTGACCTCCTGGATGGTTTTGTGACGTCGACATCTGTTATACCCCCTCTGAATAAATCTGTCACAAAGATCCTGTTCACATTCTACTTGAGATTTAGTAGAGGAACAAATACGTTTCATACGTATAAATTGTGACTTGGGAATGTTGTTGATGATGTGGCGGGGTGATTACTACAGGCATGTAAAAGAGAATTGTACTGTGGAAACTTTCTGTGTACACTCATCGTCAGAGTGTGATCATGTTGTCTGGTAACCTTGACATCCAAAAAAACAATTTCATGATATTGAGTCTCCAAAGTGAACTTAATACCCCATGCATTATTGTTCAAATATTGAAGAAACTCTTTAGCCAGAAGTATATCTCCCCACCACACCATCCAACAATCATCCAGGTATCTCCTCCAAATGTCTAGTTCTGACATAAATTGGTTATTGCCAGTGTCGTAGATATAAATTTTTTCAAAATAACCCATAAATAGGTCAGCATATATCGGGGCAAATGAAGCCCCCATGGCTGTTTCCCTGGTTTGCCAATATATCTGACCATCAAAGAAAAAGACATTTTTAGTTAGTACATATTCGGTCATATTGATAAGAAAATTATTAAATACAGTAGAATAGAGCTTAGATTCCTCTAACCAAAATGCTATTGCTGATAAACCAGCCTGGTGTGGGATACTAGTATATAAAGAGGCGACATCTAGTGTGCAGAGCCATCCATCCAATTCCAACTGGCTATCATGAAGAATGTTCAAAAATTCAGTTGTGTCCTTGAGCCTGGACCTGACCATAGACAATAATGGTTTGAGGTAATATGTAAGAAAAACAGACAGAGGCTCAGTTAGAGAGCCTCTGCCAGAAACAATAGGTCGTCCCGGAGGACACGTGGGATGTTTATGTATTTTGGGCAACAAATACAAATATTGGGGAATAGGATTGCTGACCTTGAGCTGTTTACATGTGTGTTGATCTATGATCCCTTCTTCAGTGGCCATATCCAGGAAGGAGTCAATTAGTGATTTGAAATTAGGCGTTGGGTCTATAACCATATGCATATAAAACCTAGCATCAGATAACTGTTTATAGGCTTCGTCAATATACATAACCCGATCCATAACCACAATACCACCCCTTTGTCTGCTGGCAAAATGATGATGTCATGATTGGAACTAAGTTCTTGTATCCCCTTACACTCCAAAGGGGTCAAATTATATTTAGTAGGCTGATATCCGGGTGAGAAGTGTAGATCTTTGAGCACACACTCCCTGAATATGGCCACATGCTTATCCATGGGTGGTTGAAATGTTGATTTCCCAAAATGAAAACCAGATGAACTTTGAGAGAGATCACAATCTGCAAAAAATATTTTCAGATTAATCAATTGACAAAATTCATTTAATTCATTAAGAAAAGTCTGTTCCGAAACAAAGGAGGAAGGCACAAAATTTTGGTCAGAGGATAATTCAAAGGAAGATATATTGTGCACATTATCAATTATTTGACTATCTTCTGTAGTAGCTGTTGCAAACTGTAAGCCCCGTCCCCTATGTTTCCTGCCCCCCCCTCCATTTCCTATGTCTAAAGGGTCTGCTGAGGGTTTGCGTTTAGCTACCGGGGACCCCTGATTGGAAGGGCATTCAGGATCGGTGGCTGAGGATGTATCCTCATCTGTAACACTACTAGTGGAAAAAGTATTTTTCTTCAATATTGATCTCGGCCTCTTTTTGTGGTTTATTCTGCTGGATGTATCAAAAAATCTTACATGGCAAATGGGCCATAGTACACATTGATTGGTTTCCTGAGGGGAGTGTACAGGGAAAGACTGTCCTTTTACTTTCTGGATTCAACACCCTGAGTCAGAAGAAGTGACACATGGAAGGACTTTCGGAAGACAGTGGCACTGTGGTGGTCACCATAGAGCTCACTATCAGCCAGTGTTCCCAGTTCCATTATACTAGCATCAGTGTTCAGTGGACTACCATCAATGTTATTACTTTATGGGAACAATGTTGTACCCAAAGGGGATGGTGGCACATCATCTGGCATTGAACCTATGTCCAGGGTTCTACAACAGACATAGGTCTGAGAGGACTTTGAGAAGGATGTCAAACTCAGATGGGGGAGGTAATAATAGCACCCTCCTTGTAGTCATCTGCAGACATTGTCAGCCAGGGTTCCTTTGTATTGGGCTGGTCCTCAGAGGTGTGGATCCCAAACATGAGGGTACCCAGGTCCGTAACCTGTGGGACTCCACTCGTGACTGTTCACAGTATGACATGGAGTCCGCTGATTTCACACTATGGGTTCTATCTGTGAGCAGGTTTGAAGGCCACCTATTGATGTAGGGGTGGCTGCCTACCTGAGTGTGCTTGTGTACGATTCCTGAGAGGGTAGTGATATCTAAGGATTAGATGGGCAACCTATATTGTTATCTATTCCATACTGTCACATAGTTATTGCACATGGCACAATGCTTATTGGGCTGCAGAGTGTCTACAGGTTCCTCTACAGTGGATGACAACTTTGGGCCTTGTAATGTGGACACTGGGACATGTACTGGGTGGGCAACAGCAAAAGGTAGCAAAACCCACCCTCCAATGGATATGGTTCTCACACAAACACAACAACAACAACAACAACAACACCCCCCCCCCCACAGACAGGATACTGTTCACACAAACACGCGCATTCACACACACACACACACACACACACACACACACACACACACACACACACACACACACACACACACACACAGTTTCACTTCAGAATCCTGAAATATCACAGTCCTGAACTTCATAATCCGGAACCCAAAATCCAGAAAATTCAAAATTATGTAAACTCAAAATCCTGAATCACAAAATACTGAAAATATACAGGACACAAAGAATGGCAATATTCTAGTACAAGGACACAGAGAAACACATACAAGACAAAGGATAGCACTTTTCACCAAGTATGGGCAGGGGAGCATACCCCCACACCCCCTGCTAATTAAATATATAAACTTCAAGATTGTACTCCACAGAAAAAAATGGCAAATATACCATCACTTGTGTTCATGACTACCTGTTGTAACCTTAGTAACATTCCCTTTTAACTTGCTATACTACAACATATCTCATGGTAGTGTAGTGAAGTGCAATCTTGGAGCTGATATATTTAAGTAGCAGGTGGTGTGGAGGGCACAACCCCCCACATGGGGGTGCAGGAGGGCTTGGGAGGGAATGTAATCTGGTTTGTGTTCTCTATTCTCAGTATATGTATCCTGTGTGTTTTCAGTCTTTTAGGAATCAGAATTTTGAGTTTTCTGGATTTTGGGCTTCCAGATTATGACATTTTCTGAAATTCTGAAATTCAGGATTGTGATATTTCAGGATTCTGAACTGAAACCACACACACACACACACACACACACACACACACACACACACACACACACACACACACACACACACACACACACACACACTTTTACATTTGCCAGGACTGAGATTAGAACTCCTACCTAATTAGTTATTTGTACTATAGCATTACATAGTTATCACATCTGCTACAAAGCCTATGGAGCTAAGGCTTGATGAAAGGGACTTCTTAGGTGACTGATATCTGCAGGACTGCTTAAGTATGAAAAGGGGAATTGTACTCAGTTTGAATGGACCCAAAATCCTTAACTTCTAAACACACACACACACACAGACACACACACACACACACACACACACACACACACACACACACACACACACACACACACACACACACACACACACACACAGACTTTTACTGAGATTAGAATTCCTGCCTAACTAGTTATTTGTACTGTTGTGTTACACAGTTATCACAGATGCCACAGAGCTTATGGGGCTGAGGCATGATGAAAGGAACTTCTAAGGTGACTGAAATCTGCAGGACTGCTAAAGTAGGGAAAGGGGATGTGCAATGGGTTGAATGGACCCAAAAACTTTAGCTTATAAATGCGCACACACACACACACACACACACACACACACACACACACACACACACACACACACGCACGCACACACACACACACACACACACACACACTTTTACATTTGTCAGGACTGCGATTAGAGCTCATACCTAGCTAGTTATTTGTACTACAGTGTTATGCAGTTATCACATGTGTCACAGAGCTTACAGGGCTGAAATCTGATGAAGGGGACTTCTAAGGTGACTGATATCTGCAGGACTGCTAATGTAGAGCAATGGGAAGTGCACTGTGTGGGGAAGGCCTGTTCATTCCTACATCCTACTTACATTCCTCTAAGTGTATGAGCATGCCCAGTGTGACATTCTATAGTAAATGTGGGACTCCATTCCAGGGATTGTTGTACTTCAGTACAGTTTGTTTTGTGCTACAGCCATGCCTCTCAACCTGGTGGTGCAGGATATCTGGAGATAGCCTATCAAAATGAGAAGACAATGGGCCATACAGTGATTGTGACTATTTCTCTCAGTAATGTATGGGTTGTTAGAGTTGCAGGGCTTGTCTTAGCAGACATCTGACATATATGGCATCTGACACTGTCATGTATTGTTTTAGTACCTTGTGACATACCTTCTCAGATCATCACAGTGATTTACCAGAGAAATACAGGAGGGTGAATGATGCACACACCAATATTATGGGCCAAATGCTATGCATTCGTGCACAATTCAACCTGTTGAGAGGTGTGCCTATAAGCAATTGACTGCTGGACCTGTGGAAACAATCCAGCATCTTGGTGATATATTTCCCGCCTTGCTAAGCTAGATTAGTCCAGTTTCAGAGCTTGCTGATCCCTGGACTTTGTTTGCAGTTCCTGTTACTGATTCTTTACCTAATTTGGAAAGGAGGAAGTTCCTTTGCTTACCAGTGGGAGTGGGAAGCATTGAGCTGCCTGTTGGTCC
>NC_056745.1:1003438182-1003488182 GCF_019279795.1 Protopterus annectens
TTAGTTTATTGGTCGTTTTGGGCCAGTTCCTAGCTTCTTCCAGCCCCCTGATATAAAAAACGCTAAACGCGCGTTAGCGCGATTTAGCGCGAATTAGCGCGATTTAGCGCGGAGTTGCCACTGTTGCACACTAGGGCAGCGCCGGTTAAGCAGAATTAAACTATTAGTGCTACCTAAATTCCACTCTTCAAATTTTCCCTTAAAACTACCTTCCTCAAACTATACTACTGATCTAATCAGCGTATCCTATAACTATAAAGATCTTCTCTACTTGACTCCAAGTAGAATATTCTCTATCTGTTAAACCTAGCACTTGCTCCTACAGTACTTATTACCTTGATACGGCACTCTTGTCATAGATAGTACCCCAAAAAGGCAAACCCCCATTTCTGTCACCCACGTCCCCCGGAATCTTTTTCAAAGTTTTTGTCTGTTCCTTCTAGCATGTCGACGGATCAGTTGCTAGTGTCCTCTCCTGCTCAGCTGGTGAACCTGAATTTTGAGGCAATGTTACAATTGCCTCATGTACACAGACAACCCTCTCCTCCTCCCACAAAACACAAATACATGAGAGATGCAACTATACGGCCAAACTGGAGGCTGAGCTCTCTCAACATAGGACTGGCAAGACCAGTCAGGAGGAGAAGGTTACCACACACACTATAGACCCAGTCTCACATAGTACCATCACAACCTCAAATCATACACATAAGCACACAAAGACATACTCGGAGGCTCTGAACAAAAATCTACCAAAACAGCAGAGGCCACCTAAGCAGACACCCAAACAACCACCACCTCAGAACACAGCACCTGCAACACATAGACCTCACAGTCAGAGTGTCAAACAGTCACAGCCCTTAAGGCCAAACACAATGCCAGACACACTAGTCATTGGTGACTCCATAGTCAGACACACTGCCCCGCTCACCAGACTGAGTAAGGAGAAGGTCACAGTAAGCTGCCTGTCGGGCGCTAGAATCCGCCACATAACGCAAGCACTCAGGTCTCTCAACAGCAGGTACAAATATGACTCAGTCATTGTCCATGCTGGTGTAAACGACCTGAGACGCACCTCCTTGGACTACATGAAAAGAGACATTGAGGAGCTCTCTGATTATGTAGCCCAGGCAGGTATGACCCTGACCTTGAGCAGTATCCTGCCTTCACCAAGAATGATGCCACAATACAGAGATAAGATAATCAGCTTTAACAATTGGCTTAACCACTGGTGTCATTCAAAGGGGATCCAGTGTCTGTCTGCCTGGGATGACATGCTGGACAAGCCACGCTGCTTCGCAAGGGACGGCTTGCACCTGTCACCCCTGGGATTCCGGATATTGGCAAAGGCTCTTGCCACCCCATAGTGCCTTTTTAGGCAAGGCTCAAATTCTAAACCTACCACCCTAGAACACAAAAAGGAAAAAACTAAGGGTAATGCTGCTCAATGCCAGAAGTCTAAATCTCAAAATGCACGACTGAGGCCCTTCTCAATATGGAGAACATCGATGTCTGTGCTGTGACAGAAACCTGGTTCAAGGCTCCTGAGAGCACCCCAGCACTATCAGGTTTTACCTCATATCATGCGTTCCGCCCCAAAATCTGGACAATACCAAGAAAGGAGGGGGTATCCATATTCATCAAGGACACCCACACCTCAAGACTGGTGGCAACGCACGATGCATCGGAGACCATCCAGGTGCAATTAACCATAGGCAAGACTGCTCTGCAAATTGTAGCATGTTACAGGCCACCCTCACAAACTCAGGAACCTCACATGGCCTTCCTGAAAACACTAGAGGGATAAATGTATCACCAAACACCATCATACTAGGTGACTTCAATTACCCTAATATAGACTGGGAACACTACTCAAGCCCAAACACCCTAGCCCAAAAGTTCCTGGAATTCATAAACTCAAATGCCATGTAACAACTAGTCACCATCCCCACAAGAGGAGATAACATACTTGATCTCATCATCACGAACATGGGAGCACAATGTTCAACACCGAAGTATACCCCTCACTGGTGAGATCAGATCACAAACTAATCTCGCTGGAGGTCCTCATCCCACCCCACCTGAAATAAAAAGACCACAGTAAAAAACTTCTCGAAGCTGACTTCACACTTCTAAAGACTAGTGTGGACTCCTTTAAGGCCTCCGAGCCGGGGGAAAACAGTACTCAAGCCGCTGAATCACTCACAAATGCCTTCTACCAGCACCTGCAGGACTGCATGGATAAGGCAATCCCAAGCAAAACAAAGACTCTCTGTACCAAAGGCAAGCGTCCACTCTGGTGGACCCCAGCCATAAACAAACTCTACAACAAAAGGAGAAAGCTACTACAAGATAGAGCAAAATCCTTAAAAGGTAAGACACCCTTGATCACTATAAGTAAAAACTAAGAGCTCTCATAAAATCATCCAAAGCAAATTTTGAGAGAAAAATAGCTAAAGACTCAAAAGACAATCATAAGGCATTCTTTAGCTATGTTAGAAACCTGGGAGGAAACTCCCAGATATGCTCAGAACTAGTCAAAAATGATGTGAAGATTACTGATCCTACAGACATTGCCAACATACTGGCTGACAGGTTCAGTACAAACTTCCCCCTCCCCCAAAAGGAGAGATATCTATACCAAACGATTGCAGCCCCCAAACATTTCCAACGCCCAAGTTAAAACTGCTCTCTCCAAAGCAAAAAACACAGCATCCATGGGACCCGATGGTGTCCCCGGCTGTGTGCTCCACGAACTCAATGAGGAATTAAACCCACAACTAGGACAGCTATTTAATCAAAGTCTTACCTCTGGATATGTACCCAGGGAGTGGCGCACTGCAACTGTGGTCCCACTTCACAAAGGCGGTGCTTCCACCGACCCTGGAAATTACCGGCCTATTAGCTTGACAAGCCTTATCTGCAAAGCCATGGAGAGGATCATAATGGACCTCATAAATAAAGACATAGGGAATTTGCAGACCTTGGATCCAACCCAGTTTGGCTTTGTCAAAGGCAGATCATGCATTTTAAACTTGGTTGACTTTTTCGAAACAGTCACCAAAGCCATTGATGAGGGAAAGGCAGTCCATACAGCCTACCTGGATCTGGCGAAGGCCTTCGATACAATACCTCACTCGGGTATCATTGAAAAACTCAGCAGCTTAAATGTTAACCCATACATCACAAGATGGGTTGCAAACTGGCTGAGTGACAGAACCCACAGGGTCAGAGTTGCTGGCGCCATGTCAGACTCAAAGCCTGTCACAAGTGGGGTCCCACAGGGCTCAGTCCTGGGCCCACTCTTGTTTGGCATCTACTTTTCCAAGTACAAGCAAACACAGGAGGGTTATGGCTGACAAAGTTTGCAGATGACTGCAAACTGGGAGCCATAGTAGAAAACACATCTGACACAGATATCCTTCAGAATGGTCTCACAGAAATGGATAACTGGTGCCAGAGCCATGGCCTAAAGTTAAATGCCAAAAAATGCATAGTCATACCCTTCGGGAAAAACAAGGTTACCCCTAGCTACCAAATAGGTGGCAATCCACTGAGCACAGAAGAAGTTATCAGGGACTTGGGGACCCAGGTTGATTGTAGTCTGTCATTCGACACCCATGTAGCTAAAGTAGTTAGGAAGACCTTCTACATTGCCCACCTTATCATGAAGGGATTCTCATCTAGATCAAGGGAGGTCATGGTCTCCCTTTACTCATCACTCATCAGACCAATGATTGAGTACAATGCCCCATTCGGAATTTATCTGACCCGACACTTGCAGCAGCTGGAGAGACCACAAAAGTTCCTCACCAAAAGGATAAAGGGTCTCAAAAATCTGTCCTTTGCTGCCCGACTGAAAGAACTCCAGCTCTATTCAGTCGCTTACCGCTTGCTCAGAGGTGACCTTTGCCTAACATACAAGGCCATGTCAAACCCAGATTTGATGAATATGCTTCACCTCAAAAAATCTAGATCCACCAGAGCCACAAGGGCGGGAGACTTAAACCTCGACACGGCTATTAATAGGACGTGCTGGAGGGATAGATTCATCACCCAAAGACTCCCTATGCTGTGGAACAAAATCCCGGTATATGTGAGGCAGAGCACCTCGCTGGCCTTGTTCAAGAGAAATCTTGACCAATGGATGGGAGATCGCAAATATACCCCAGGGATTACCTCAGTGTCACTGCTCGACAGAGGCACAGCAAAATAATGGGTATAGTTCCCCATACTTAAGGGGTGGCGTAAGCCACAAAACGATGGGCTAGGCTTGTAAATGCCCTCGGGCAGATAGCCTAGTATGAACCTATGAACCTATGAATCTCTGTGCTTTTTTGTTCTGGCCTGGTCTGATTCCCAGTCCATGTTTGGGTAATGTAAATCAGACAGGATCAGGGTGACTGGCAGACTCCAGATAGATTTGTATGGGATAAGATATGGTGGGGGGGTTGTCCTGGGTCAGATATTTTGGCCTAAAGCTACCAGTACTTTGCAAATGGGTCTTCTCAATGGTTGACTGCACTTGGAGTGTCTTCTGTCAAACTGTTTGACCAGCCTGGAGGTATGTGTGCGTATCGCACATATATGTATGGCCCACCTCATTTTGCTTGGATGGCCACATTTTGGGGTCAGGATGTTGCATAGGATGAGTGATCAGGGAAAGGTGTGTTACTCCCCAGGGCTGTGGGTCAGGGTTCTGTGGGTGCATTTATGTCACCATCTTCCATGGTTAAGACTGCCTGCAATGAGTGCATTCCCATGTTTAGACTCCTAGCCCTGCCTGTCGACTGTACAGAGTATCACAGAATGTCCAAATTCATGACTAATGTATCTGGTCGGTTACCCAAATGAGTGTGGTTTTTCAAGGAAACGTGTTTTGTAAGTCACTCAGGGTTGAAGTCAGATATTACTGACAGTTGACATTGCAGTGTCAAACTTCTTACCCTTCAGGCATTCCATGCTACTACAATCATTCCATCAATGTTCTAACATTATTAGAGCAGTATTTCAAAGGCATCCTTCTTTTTGGACCTTTTTCACCCTATTATTCATGGCTTTGTCCAGATTTCTGGCTCTCTGACACTGGCTGGTTTCCTCCTAGCAGTTAGCAACATGGTCTTTCTTTGCATTTTGTAGACTGTGCTATGTTGGTGTTATGAACCCCATGACACTCCCTAACAGGGCACTGTGGGTGAAGCATGGGCATTTGCCAGAGGCCCATAGGCCAGGAGTGACAGATGCAGGCCATCTGTAGCAAGGCAGTGCATTCTGATGATCATATGTTACCTGGCTGCTGGCAGTGGACAACCCTGGGATGGCACCAGTAAGGTGACTGTGAGTGTTACTGGCAATTGCTTTCTATTTGTGTTGAGTCATCACTCTAGTTGACAGCTGGATGTTGCTTAAAGCTAGGGACATGTTACTGCATTTCTATGGGACTATGGGGGGTGACATCTGTACACAATACACATTTGCAGAGATTGTGCTGATATTTGCTTAACATTTTGGTCCCATTTAGCATAGTGGTGTGCTGTATCTTTGAGACTACAGGCGTAACAGTATCAACCACAGGTCATATTGTTCTGGTATAAACATTTGTAGTTTCAGACTTCTTTTCTTTCAGAGCCAAACTGCCACTGCCAGACCTGCTGTGATATCACTATGTAAATGTCTGTAGGTGGGGATTTTATGGATGCCGCCATGTAGGGGCCTTTGCCAGACATTTGTGTATGGTTTTCTATAGCTGATCTGCTGGGTGAGACTGGGGGTGGGTATGGGACCCCCACTTTGACATCCATACATGTGACCTATATAACCCCAGTTATTTGGCTCACCACATATACTGCAGTGGCATTTGTCAGCTAGGGTGGTACTGCATAGAGTGTGTAGGCCAGTACTGGGAATACACTTCCTGCTGTCCCACGGAGCTGTCAGTTGCCAGCTGCTATCCCAGTAAGCCACCCCATTCCCTTGCATGCTTGAATCAATACAATAGATATGCTATCAGAACATTCTACTCCATTCATTTATTGTTAGGGACACTGACTTAACTTGTGCCTGAGGCTGTTGTGAGGACAGTGCTTGAGGGATGACTATGTCGGATGCATGCAGTACACTGCCTATACATGGTAAGGTATAGGTGGTGTGATATTTGGCATCTATTTTACTGTGTGCGCGCAAGTCAGAGAGAGAGAGAGAGATCAGTCCCTTTTGTCGTTCAGTGTCAGTGTATTTGCTATTCGTTGCCTCTTTGTCAAGGACAGTGCATACTGGGAATGCCTCTATCTGCCTACAGGGACAGGCTCAGGATATTCCTCCTCCAAGTCCCTCTGTGTCTGTGGAGACCTTGGCAATGGTGGGGGGGGCTGTGTGTCACTGTTTCTGCAGGATCATATTATGCAGCATGGCACATACTATGAACATGTGTTCACATGTGGCTGGATAGTACTGCAAGGCTCCACCAGATATGTCAAGGCAGTGGAACTGTGACTTGAGCATCCCAAACACATGCTCTATAATGATCCAGGTTTGTGCGTGTGCCTCATTATAGCATTCTTGTGTGGGTGTGTGTGCATTTCTGATGGGTGTCATCAGCCATGGCTCCAGTGCATAGCCATTATCACCCACCAGTTGGCCATATGGGATGTCCCCGCTGGAAAACACCTCATACAGCTGTGACAAATGCCAGATGTGGAAGTCCTGATAGCTTCCAGGGCTGCCAGCACACACATTCATGATAATGCCTTGGACATCACACATGACCTGGCAGTTGAAGGAGTGGAACTCCTTGTGGTTTAGGTAGACCCTACCCTGGTCACTGGGTGGTGTTTTGATCTAGATGTTCGTGTAGTCTATGGCACCCACTACCTCCAGATATTCTGCTACATGGTGGAAGAGATGCATATTTCTGGTACTTTCTTCGTGGGTGCTGGGGAAGAAAATATGCTCAGTGGCATGTGGGCGTATGGCATCCAGAAACTGGTGGAGTATCCTGGACTCAGATGCCTGTGAGAACCCCATGATATCCCCAGTTGGTCTTTGGAAAGTCCCTGTATCTAGTATTCTTAAGACTACACATACCTTGGTATCCACTGGGATGGGCTCCCCTCTGTTGCTTCTGGGTCTGAGGCGAGGCTGGCACAGCGCAACAAGTTGCTGAAGTATGTCCCTGCCCACCTTGTAGCACTCTACTATCTCCAGATCATGTAACCCCTCATAGATTACCCTGGGTCTGGACATTCTTCCCTTCCTCTTTGGTCTGAGTTGGTTGTCAGTATTATCCTCTTCACCACCATCAGCCTCTAGCACATACTGATATATCAAAGCAACAGCAGCCCCTAACATGTTTTGTTAGTTTTGTCAGTTTAAAATTTCCCCAAATGTGTACACCAGTGATGTAGAGTTTGTGGTAAAAAACAGCCTGAAAGGTATTTTCATAGTTTATAGTAGTGTGCTGGGCTGCTGGCTGTGTAATTGGCTGATTCTGATACATTATACCTGCCAGCTATGGTAGTTCTCCTTGATTGCCTTCCTTCTGCTGTTTCCTCTTCCCATTTCCTCCCCGTTTAAGCCCCAATGTGTGCTGCTCATACTCGGTGCTCAAATGTAAACAGTTCCACTATTTCCTGTTTTTTTTTTGTTTTGTCTTTGTTTTAGGCCCAGTGCATGCCACAAACACCCGTTTAGCTAAAGTAAACACTTATAAGCAGAACTGGCCCTTCCCTGGAAGCAAACACGCTCTTCATTTTGTGGAATAAGTCAGTACAGCCACAGACACACCCCCTACCTTAGCTGTGCTTAGCTAAGGGCAAACACGGGACATCGAGCTTCAATGTGCTTACAGCAAGCATGACACATCCCCTTTTCATGTCCTCTAGCTCTTCTGTATACACAGTGATGTTGGTGCACCTACATGGTTAGATGAATTGTGACACTTAGAAGAAATTTGTGATTCATTATAAATTCCCTCATTTGCATATACCACTGCCTTAATCCATAGTTACCACACTTACACTGGGCCTTTCCCCTTAGCAACCACTATTCTCTGGTATTGTTTTTATTCTGCATGCCATTGACTATAATGGCAAAATGCAGATTTCCTTGAAAATTGCTTTTTCACATTTTTTTTTTTTTTTTTTTTTTTTTTTTTTTTTTTGGCACCATCCCATTTGTGCACCACTGACCTATACTTAAACAGCCAAGATTGGCCAAAAAAATAATAAAGTTTCATTTTATAATATTTAAAATATTTATTATGCCAATGGCCATATATTTGGCCATTGGCATGCCTAATAGTTGTAATATATGCTTTACTTTGAGCTGTCATGCCTCCATTTTATAAATTGCAGAAATGTGTTCAGCTAGTAGCTGAACAAATTTTTGCTTCATACACTATTCCTGCACAGATACCTGCCTGCTTGCTGAATCGCTAATTCACCTCATTTGCATGGTTTTCACCAGAATATGAGATAATTAGCAATATTCAGTGATGCCCGTGTCGGAATAGTGCCGCCAAGCTCATCCACGTCAGATCAGGTGTTTGATGAATCGCTTGGCAGCCATATTCTGTGCAGGAGTGGCTACACAGTTCCTGCATGGAAGAAAAAGCTTAATGAATCCCGGGGACTTTCTTATATCCCCAACATATTTTATAATAAATATACTATATTTGGCTTATTAAATACTGTCAATTTACATAGTTTTTCCTTTCTTTTGTGTACTCTGTCTTACTGTTTCCTGTTTTATTTATCTTACATGTAACTCTTAAACACTATACAAGTACCATCTGTTTAGCGCAGGTGTATGTAAAACATCCCATGGCAAATATTGAAGAGTAGGGGTTCTTTATTTACAGCTGTTGTCAATATACATATTTATAGAAACCAATATTTCATACTATATTCCTTGATCATTAATAAACCTTTACATTCTTATAGACTCAAACTGTTTTTTCTACAACCAGCACTTAATTTTCCTTAGTATATTTGGTAATATCCATTTTCCATTGAATATTACATAATTAAATCTTTCATTCCAAATTGTCCATATAATGCCAAATATTTTTATGTACATTACTGATACATTCTTTACTGTGTTTTCCATAAAAGGCATACTAAATCAAATCCAAGTGTATTTGTCTACGTTCTTACATTACTTTAACTTATTCACTCCCATGGAGCTCAGGAAGTTTGCACCAGAACTTTTAATAGGTGGATCCTAAGCTTTTTGACAGAACTGAATTATTTTCTCACATGTTAAACAAATGTTCATATCTCTGGAACCGTAGTGGTTATGAAAGAAGTATAAATGGCAAACTCTACAGAACAAACTATTTTTATAGTGGTTGTATTCTTTAGGTTCTAGGTCTTAAACTTGTTTTATAAGTCACAGTAAACACAGCAACTATTACATTTGTAATATTTTGTAAACAACTTACAATATCTCAGCAACCACTTACGTTACACACATATTGTCTGCAGCATTTTATTCATCTAGCTGAGAGTTTTCATATGATGCTAATGAGTTTTGTCCATGTTACTTGATTGTTGAGATATTTATAAAAAATGTGAAAATTATATCTCTATAAATTAATATCATAAAAACAACAGTTAGTATCTAGTTACCTGCACTAGACAGAGGTCAAAATATTAATTCAGTTGAGTTTGCCATTGTGTAAGCTTTAAAATCATGTACATAGAATGGTTTTGGAATTATTGATGCAAATATGAACAAATAATATTTGTTGCCTAGAGGTGTCAGTAGGAGTTAACTGGAGGTGCACCCAGAGGCATCACTCGAATGTAGTGAGTTAACTTTTTTACTTTCTTTTACCCTTTCCCATACATTTTAACTCTTTTACATGTTAAAAAGAGATCTTATGTTTCTTCTAGTTTTCCACAGTAAAGACAAATTATTTCATTAACTTTTGTGTATTTCCCACCACTGGGGACTTATTAATTTGTAACCTTCATAAAAAATCTTGAGACACAACATTTTTCATACACCAGCTATTTCTTTACTTTATAGCTTTGAGTTTTTATTCTGTTAAATATTCCTAAAGATTCACACAACAATTGTGTGACATAATACTTTTATACCAAATGTTCCTGTTTTCTCCCATTCTTTCTATCTTTAGTTTCCACAATTTTATTTTTTCTTGATACCATCTTATTTCATTTCTCTATTATTTTTCTCTTTTTTCTTTATTTTAATTAAACTTCATTCCTTTTTATACTTTTCTTTAAATATAGTTGTCACCAACTTGTTCTCTTTTCCATTTATCCATTCCAAAACCTTATATAATTAAAAAATGTTGCATATACTATCAGACTCAATAAAATCAAACTCATTTCTCCTTTTCCATATACAAAACTCCTAATTTAACTCAGCTTAATATAGAACTTCAAATAAATTGAGAAATAATTTCAATAAATTGTTTTTTCAACTCTCTTGGAACCAGAGTCACACTAACTATATATATATATATATATATATATATATATATATATATATATATAGATAGATATATATATAAATAATAATTTTCCAATCCATGTTGTATTTATCAAATATACTTTCTTAAGGACAACTTATACCTTTCCCATATAATACCAAGCCCGTTTAAATCTCTCAAAAATTTCCCATTGCTCTTTTATTGCATCATATGAACTCTCCATATTCAATACCTAACCCTGGTATATTTTTTCCAAACTCTATTCCTTATAATTCTTTGTGACCTCCTAAACCCTTACATTTTTTCTTACTAATGCTTAATACAGCTTTTTGCAGTCTATGATGTACATTTTTAATTACGTTTCTTCAATTCTTCTTCACTTTTTCCCATTAATATTATATCATCTGCATATTTCACTACAACTTCTTGTATATATTTATTTGTATTCAATTCATTTATTCATTTTACCACACTATTCATAACTATTATAAACAAAATATTACTCATTGGACATCCTTGTTTTGTACCTCTTTTCACCTCTATTTCTTCACTTAACCATCCATTTAATAAAACTTTAATTTTAGCATTTTTATATATGGATTCACATACTTTCTTAATCTTTATAGTAATGGTGTATTCTCCTATTATTTACCATTAAATATGCTGTGTTGAATCAAATGCTTTATTTTTATCAGCCACCATGATTTTTGTTTATTTTTGTCCTTTTTTATATCAGTCACTATTTCCCTTATTATCATCAATACTTTTGTTTCCTTTTTCCTGTAACCCCATAAAAATCTTCTTCTATTATATAATTCAACTTATTTTCTAATCTTTACTGTATTGTTTTTATAAATAATTTATAATCACAATTGTTCAAAATTATTATTTTCTTCCTTATTCCATATGAATCTTATTGGGTTCCATTTAGGTAATCAAAGTCTTAGAACTTCAAATTTCATATGGCCGACACCATATGATCGAAGTTTTAAGACTTTTGAGTGTTCTAAACAGAGATTTCCATACAGCACAGAACAGGAAACTTTCCCTTTTCCTGCCTGTAGTGCGATCTCGGAGTTGGTATATTTAAGTAGTGGGGTCAGGGGTACAGGTGGATTTCCCTCCTGCAGAAACATCCAGGATCTTTTTTTTGTATTTTTTATATATGCAAAATCTTAAAACTTCGATCATATGGTATCAGACTTATGAAATTCAAAGTTCTAAGACTATGATCATCTAAATGGGACCCATCTCATCACACCCCACATATTTCTTTATAAATAATCCTATTATTTAACCACTCATTACATACTTTTGCTAACATTTCTTTTTGTTATTGCTTCATTTTCACTTACATGAAATATCCTATACCATCTGGTCTGGCTGCTGAATTGACATTTATGCTTTTCATTACCTTGTCTATCTCAGCTATTGTAACTTGTTGTTCCAATTCTTTATTTATTTCTTCTGTAAACTGCTTCACCCTCCACATACTTTTCCTTTTTATTCCTTTATTTCATATCATCTCTTCACATACATGATTACAATATATCATATTTGTCTGTTTTATTTCAAATGTTCTATTATTATTTTTCATCTCTCATTATACCCCTGTCTTTTACACTTAGATGTGGTGATGCTGCTTCCTTCCCTGTAAAAATATTTTTTGTTTATATAATAAATCTTTATTTTTTCTTGATTCTTTTGAAATATCTATTTTTCTTTTCTAAAGTAACTTCTTTCATTCCTATCAAGACTATTTCTAACAACTTTTTGAATTTTTGTATATTCCTTTTTATCCATTTTTCTTTTCTTAGTTTCCCATGTTAAATACATTCTTTTGCATTTTTCTTTAAATATTATCCACTATTATGACCACAATTTTTTAAGTCTTTCATTGTTAAATGATCCTTCCACAACATTATTATACAACATTATTATATCTTCTTGACCTTTCTTATTCCTTTACTTTTTATTAATTATCTTAACTCCTTTATTTATTTTAATATATTCTTTATTCTCATCTATTTCAATCCATATTGCCAAACTATCTAAAAAATGTCTATAGTACTTCCTCTATTACAGTTTTCACAGTTTTAGATATAAGAAAATAATCTGTTTGCAATTTCCCTCTCTAATATGTACTCTTACTCAGACTCCATAATTCTAACTCTCCACATTTCATTTCATCAATTACCTTTTTATCTACCCTATATTTTTACTTTTTACATTTTAAGTCAGACTTTAAATCCCCTGTTACTATTATATCCTTATTTACTATGAAATAATTTAGTGTATCTAGGAATAATTTCTCTCTTTCTTTATATTACTCATATGCATATTTTTCTAATAATCTATATACGTTTCCGTTCCAACATAAAGTCTACCATCATTAATCTTCCTAATCTTATTAAATTATAATCCAGAATTGTTATTCCTTTTTTCTACAATTTAGCAATCCCTGAACAAAATCTTATAACCCAAATTCCCTATTATACCACCAGGCCATGATTCCGCTGTTCTCTTTCTTCTTTTTTTAAATTCCTAATATCTTCTAACACTATAAAATTTAGATCACACTTATTTCACCATTCCATTACTCCGATTCTCCTAATTATATTATTTATACTGTTTACATTAAAAGATAAAAGTCTAATATTGTTCACTGCCCTTATCTTTAATCTATGAGAAATTAATTATCTATTTACATTCTTTTTAGCTTTCATTCCTAAATGCTGAAATTTTGTTTTTCTACCTTTAATCATTTTGTTAACTGAACGTTTTAACTATTTTCCAATTTATATCTTCTTTATCCCTAGCTTCTATTCCACTTTCCCTCTCCACTTCCCCTTATGTATATTATCCATATTTTCTTCTGAGATTAAATCATTACTTTTCCTCTTATCATTTTACTGTTCTTCCTGTTACAGTGTTTCTTTTTCATTTACATTTTGTTTTTCAATATCACACTCTAATCCCCTCTGCTTTTCACAATCCATCCATACATGTTCTATTTGCTTACATTTCTAACAATATATTTAACAATTTTTAACATCATGACCAGTTTATCTACATAAATGCTATAATTTTTATCATGATTATCTACAAAATGCCCCTTTTCCCACATAAAAAAACATGCTCATGGTTGGCCCCAATACTTAATAATAGCTATAAGACCATCAATATTACACACGCTTGGAATATGCCTAATTTTGCCATTTTCCATTTTCAAACTCACATTACAGCTTTAAACCTCTGTCCAACATTCCTCTATTATCACTAACATTTGAAATGTCCTTTACTTCATTAAAATAGCCCATTAATAAATATTTTACAGTCTCCCTGTCTTTCCATTTCTGTTTGAAATTATATATTAACTTTTTTCTGTTTCTTGAAAAAAAAATCTTTACAATAAACACGTCTTTTCTCTGCCCATACATTTTCAAAACATTCTCTCAAGTCTCTAAAGTTGCATCAGTCTCAAAAAGTATCATGGTAAGTCTCTTTTTAATTAAAATGAAAGCTCTTACTTCCTGTGCCTTTATTCCTAAAGGCACAACTCTCATGTCCTAAATCTCATACCTATCCCTTTCTATTTTTTCCTTACGCTGAATCCTTAATACATGCTTCTTCTTTTCTGACTCTTCCACTTTATCTCCCTTCCAGATTCCTTTTGTATTCCAACTACCTCCTTAAATGACTTATTTTGCTGACCTTCTGCTTTTTTTATTTTGTTCATCATTTCACCCCCACAATACTTCCTTTCTCATCACCGATTCACTTTTTCTCTATTAAGTATTCCAATATATCATTCAACAACCCTCCTAATTAAAGAGATGCAATTATAATTTCTTCTTTGCCTTTCAACCCTTTGAAAAGCTCTTTCTGAAATATTTCTTCATTATCATCAATCTGATCTCCTTTTTCTTCCTGTCATACAAGTCTCTCTTCTTCAACAACTGTAAACATCACTGCATAGTAATTTTCCTAAACTGCGTTATCTTTGGTTGCCATGTTTTACATGCCCTTCTCCCAGCTGCCACTTTGCTAGGAACAGAATGGATGCTTCACACTCGATGGCCACACACATTTCAAGTGTTGTAGCAAGTAGGGGAAGTTCCCCAATGCCTGGTCTAATTCCCACAAATAGTATAATTCCCACCTCACGTCTCTCTCGAAAAGAGGCACCTAGGTTAGGGGGACTAACTTAGTCATCAAAGGATAGATAGATAGATAGATAGATAGATAGATAGATAGATAGATAGATAGATAGATAGATAGATACTGCTCTCAGACATTTTAACAGCCTTGCTGACATTACATATAACTCCACCTTCCTTTTTGCCTTTCCTATCTATCTCATTTCAAGCTGGACATTATCCATCTTTCTTCTGTCCTCCATAACAATGTCTCTGAATATCATTTACTCATATCCATGTCCCTCACATATGAAACACACTGCTCTCAGAGATTTTAACAGCCTTGCTGACATTCCATATAACTCCACCTTCCTTTTTGCCTTTCCTATCTATCTCATTTCAAGCTGGACATTTTCCATCTTTCTTCTGTCCTCCATAACAATGTCTCTGAATATCATTTACTCATATCCATGTCCCTCACATATGAAACACACCTAACACAGAAATACATGTTTTGTCTTGTCTTTATGTATACCACTTCTAAAACTATAATATCTATTTATTAATTTTCAACTACCTACTACTACTATTTCATTTTTATCTAGCCAACACTTATCAGTCTCCATATTTATATTTTTCTCCTATTGTTTTTTCAATATGTCTACCTATGTAACTCTTAACATTTGCATTCTATTTCCTACTAATTTCTCTGTCTATACTAGTATATGTTTAATTCTTTAAACTATGCTTCATTTTCTTACTCAATCTTTCATCTAAACTCAATTTTGGGAGGGTTGTTCATAAAGGCGTTGTACCATTTGAAGTGCACTTAATGCAATCATGTTTTTTATATATATTTATGTTTTTTTGCAAACACTGTCGGTTCTTACTGGAATAAACTCCCCTCAGAATTGACCTCCCTAGGCTCATGTCATCTTTTCAAAAGACAAATGAAAACTCACCTAATAACTCACTGGCTCTGCCCCTGCTCTAATCCTGACTGACCTCAGCAAGTTTATTACTCTCCCCAATCTGCTCCTCTGTACTTTTGCTCTTTAGTTCTAACTTTAACTGACTTCCACAGTCCCTTTTATTATACCTCCACTCTTCTGTTCTTAGCTCTGTTTGATTTTCTGTCTCTTACATCTATTAACTGACCTCCTATAATTCATACTACCCTTTTCATTTCTCACTATCTTTGTTTTTCCCTCTCCTATACTCACTATGTTCAGAAAACCTATACCTAACAGCAACTGTAACTTATCGTTTCCTTTCTCTTTACATCAATTCTGCCTCTTACCTATCTCTAACCTCTTAATATCTTTTACACTACTAACCTGCCTGTTTTAACACTATATTAACTACTTTTATGCTTTCAGCCAATACCTTTTTGTTGTTATTACTAGCTTCTATGGATATTGTTTTAACTGTAAATTGTTGTTGATACTGAAGCATCTCTCCTCAGCCCCTGATTGAATTTTGATTATCATCTAGTCAGATTTGTATATGAAAAAGGACTTCATTTGTATTTTGCCATATTATACTATATTAGTTTTAGTTGTATTTGTATAGCTAGACTATTAGTTACTTCATATATTGTAGTGTATTAGTCTGATAGTGGAGGGCCTCTGCTGAAAATGGACATGTATCCAGCCAGACTAGCCCGGTTAACAAATGTAAAATAAAATAAATAAAATAAATTTTTTTAATGTTTCCAAGCTTCAGAGAAGGTTGCTAGATATGCATTTGAATTAAATATTTTGCACTATAAAGGCATTTAATTTAGAGGCATATCTAGCCACATTCCAGGAAGGAAAGTTTTGCATTAAGTACTGTGGTACACAGAGCTTTACTTTCTTTTCAGAATACCCCCTAAATATTCATGTATATTAACTAATCATATCTTAAAAATTAGCTTAGGGGGTGTGGCCAAGATTCCAGAGTGAGAACAGCACTTTCTTGTTGCTCTGCCTGTGAAGTAATGTTTCTGACAGGATTTTTAAAATTTGATTTTTGAAACTTTGAAGATTTTACATCATAACTATTCCTTATACTATTGTGGATTATCTTCTGGGAAAAAAAAAAAACTTGTATTGAATTTTCCTCACATTTTACTGTCAGAACTGTTGAAGCTGTATACAGATTGCTGAAGCTATGACCCACTCAACATCTTCAGTTCAAGATTCTCTCATGAAAAAAGAACTCCAGACTATAATTAGTAGTATTCAAGACCTTTCAACAAAAATAGACAACTTGGAACACATAATGGAAAACACAAAGAAAGAAAGCAGGAAACAAACTGAAGATTTGAAAGAAATAATCACAAAACATTTAGACCAAATTGCCAGCATAGAGGAATCTGTCAACATATTAGATGGAAGACAAATGGAGAATGATACTCAAATTTCTTCTGAAGAAAAATAATTCCTTAACAGAAAAAATAGAGGACCTGGAATCAAGATCAAGAAGAAACAACATTATAATTTATGGTGTCCCTTGAATAGACTGAAGGTAACACCATGATTCTTTTTTTGAAGAAATGGTTACCTAAGGTATTAAACCTTCCTGAGCCCCTGTCATTTGGAATCAAGAGAGCTCACAGGTCACTATCTAATCTTTCTTTCTCAAATAAATCATCCTCAGTGAGATCTATTATTGTCAACTTTTTATCTACTCAGGATAAATATTTAATTCTGAGATCTGCTTGGGCAGGGAACCCTATCCAAGACAATGGAAGGAAAATTAGATTTGACAATGATTATACATCTACCACTATAACTAAACTGGAAGCATGCATTCCTTTAATCAAAGACCTTAAAAAAAGCTAACATAAAAGCTCAGATCCTTTTTCCAGCTAGGCTAAGGATTACTTTACCAGATGGACAGAAAATCTTTAACAATCTGGAAGAAGCTACTGATTTTGTCAGAAGAAACAATCTATTAGATAAACTAGAAGACATGGATCTCTCCTTACCAAGTTTAAAAAGACAAGCTACTAATGGAAAAACAATAACAAAGAGATAAAACTACTAAGAAACCTAAAGGGAAGTAAGTTATCTCATCTTTTCCTTCACTGCCTGCAATGGATTTTTTTTCTTTTAAAACATAAGAAACCAGCAAATATATTACAAGGTAAAATCTTTATTACACTTTAAAAAATAGCATATTTATTGTTTATCTTTGTTCTTCTTCCTCATATTTGTGTTTTACTATTAGTTCTTTTTTTCCTCTCTGTACTCATTTCTCTCTTTCAGTTTCTATTTTAGTAATGTTTATTATATAGAGTTAATCAAGCATCTAATACTTTCTAATGTTAAAGCTTGTTGATAGTGACTTAGCCCTTACAGGAAAACATAGTATGTTTTAACAGGACTTTTATAGATAGATAGATAGATAGATAGATAGATAGATAGATAGATAGATAGATAGATATATGATGAACACACTTAAAAGATAAAAGTGGATTAAGATAATTTTTGAGTGAGAAAGGGGAGAGGGATGTGGGATGGGAAATTTAATGAGATATTCTTAAAGCTCTTTAAGATTAATAAAATACAGGACTATACAATAACATACATTGGATACCTTAATATTGTACAGAAGAAAGGAAAGAAAAGGTGGGAAGGATAAGAGTTTTAGATATAATATCAGACACTTTATTTTACACTTTATGACAAATGCAGATAGTTTTCATAAATGTAAATAATAGGTTTAGTTTCATGACAAACTATTATTATCATTATTTATGTTCTTTGTTTCTTTATATTTTATTTTGTATTATGAATTGAGATATCATAATTAGTGATTTCAGTCAGATTAATGTGACTATAGTCAGAATTTAGTATATTTCACTTTCATATATGCTGTATGGAGCTATGCTACTTTTTTTTTTGCATGACATTAGTTATTTTGAATCAAATCATATTTATACCATTAATAGGTTTATTCTCATATTTAATCTGTATAAGTATTTAAATGAAGGCAGAAGCACTTGATGGATATTGACAAGAGTCTTGGGGTGTGAAGATGGTGGTTTGGATGATGCATTCATTAAACAAGGAATCTATCTTTCCATGTTTAGGATTGTGTATAGTTATACATGTTTCATTAGATATGTTTTGTTTTTAATTCGAGTCCATAACAAACTTTAAGAATGACATTTGTTTCTTTATAAATGCATACATATACATGTTTATTTTTATCCTTAAATATTAATGGCCTTAACAATCCCATAAAAAAAGGAAGTCTATCAAAATATTTGAAAATAAATAAAATAGACATAGCATTTCCACAAGAAACACACTTTATTAAAAAGGATTTAGACAGAATATCGTTCAATGGTTACACAACACTTGTGGAATCCCATTTCCAGGCTAAGAGAAGAGGCACTATGATACTGTGGTACAAATCTTTACCGATGCCCAAAATAGTAGACACCTTTTCAGAGAAGAATGGTATGTTATGTTTACTTGTGCTAGAGCTGAATAAAAGATACATCACTTTAGCTAGTACATATTTGATCCCTGGTAATGGTGCAGGAACTGTTAATAAATATTTAGAATTAATATCTATTAAAGCCAAAGGATACATAGTTTATGCTGGATATTTTAATTGTATTCTTATTAAAAAGGCTACCACCAAAAATGATGACTTCAAATTGTCTGCTCCAGCTAAAAAACTAAAAAAATATTAATTCTTTAAATGTCAGAGACATATATGATATAAAAGAACCAGAATCATTAATCTACATGCAGTACTCATATATATATGGAACACAGACAGCTATTGACAAAGTATTAATTTCTAATAGTCTAATTTCTAAAAGTTATGATATTTTAATTAGTTCTTGCCCTTTATCAGATCACAATGCTCTTTTATTCAAGATTAACATCAGTCCTAAAGATCTGATAGCTTGGCAAAGATCACCTGCTTACATTGTGAAACTCAATGTGTTTAAAGACTGGTTCTTAAATGAAACCTAGTCATTTCTTGCTATCAATGACAATAATGAAACTTCTAAGGCTATTGTTTGGAATTCATTGAAATCATATCTTTATGGTAAAATAAAAAAAAAACTGGTACTTAAACAAAAAGAAACAATGGGATGATGAGCTAATAACATTACAAACAAAAGTCGATGCACTAAAAAAGAATTTAAATAGCAAAGATATAAATACAAACGCTGAACTAAAAACATTAAACGCAAAGTATGCAGAAATCTTCAATCATAAAGTGGCTATAAATCTAGAGAGACTTAAACTACAATCATACTCTGCAAATCCAAAACATCAGCATAGATTGGCAGTTAAATCAAAACATTCAGCTAATACAAGCTAAATAAAAGAGCTTACTGACAACACAAGGAACAAACATAGGCAAGTGACAGACAAAGAAAATCTTAGAAATGTTTTGATCTCATCATGAGGCATTAAACAATGCTAATTCAGATTCTAACAACACTTTATAAGAAAAGTTTTTGATTGAAAATGTTAATAAGAAAGTAACCAATGAACAAAACATCAAATTGATAAGACCAATCTCACTAATAGAAGTTAAGGAAAATACTAAAAACATTAAAAGCAATAAGTCCCCAGGAATAGATGGTATTATTGGTGAATTTTATAAACTTCTTCCTGATGAAACTTTAAAAATTCTAGTAGCAGCTTTTGAGGAATTTAGAAAGTCTGGAAATCGCTTCCCCTCTCGGAAATATGTCATAATCTCTCCCATTTTAAAGCAGGACAAAGATCCCAAACTAGTAACATCATACCGCCCTATATCTCTATTGAACAGTGATTATAAAATTTTCACCTCAATTCTTGCTAAAAGATTAAACCAATTCTTGCCAAAATTAATAGCAGAAGATCAAACAGGCTCTATATTGTCATCAAAATTCTATCTTTAATAGATCTAGCGAATAAGAAAAAGAATCCATCATTAGTTTAGATCTGGACAAAGCCTTCAACTCTATTAATTGGCCCTATTTATATAAAGTGCTAGAATCATTTAATTTTCCTCCTGATTTTATAAAATTAATAAACGATCTATATGAAAATTCGGTGTCTTACATCAAAATTGGGGCTTACTTGTCCACTCAAATCAAAATATTAAAATGAACCAAACAAGGCTGCCCATTTTCACCCCTATTATTTGCCTTAGCAATGGAACCATTAGCCAACTACATCAGAAATGACACTAATATTGTTAGCTTTGATATTAATTCATATCACTTATAAAATACCACTTTTTGCAGATGACATGCTGTTAACTATTGGGAATATAGATTATTCGATACACCGTATTATAAAATCTCTAAAAAATTTTGAAGATATCTCACGCTTAAAATTTAACACTAACAAAACAAAAACTATACTGTTAAAAACAAAAACTATACTGTTAAACAAACAAATCAGTATTATATTAGTAAAACACAGTAATTTTAGCTGGAAAAATGACACCTTCAAATATTTAGGTGTACAGATAAAAACAAATTGGAAAGACATTATACATTCGAATTATAATAACCTGATAACTGTGGTTAAGGAACATCTAAGCAAGTGGGGAAAATGTTTTTCTCTATGGAAGAAAAATTATCCTTAATAAAAATGTGTATTTTACCAAAACTTGTATTCCTATTTCAGACTATAATAGTTGGACCTCCAAAAAAATTAATAAAACAACTCAACTCGCTTTTGTTTAAATTTTTATGGCATCCGCAGAAACCAAGAATAAGATATGATTGGAACAGTAGGGAATGGGATAAGGGAGGCATTGCATTTCCGAATCTGGAATTTATGCTGAAGCAGCTACACTTAATATAATGAGTCAGTGGTTCATAGGTTCATAGGTTAGTACTAGGCTGTCAGCCGTAAGGCCTATACAAGCCTAGCCATAAGAATTCCCTGGCTATTTCTTCCCACAAGATTTACTTCCCTGGACCCCTGTCTAGCAGAGCAACTGACATGATCCCTGGGGTGAATTTCCTTTCTCCCATCCAATCATCAAGGTTCCTTTTGAAGAGGGCCAAAGAGGAGCTCTGCTTGACATGTATGGGCAGTCTATTCCAGAGTCTGGGGAGTCTCTGGGTCAGGAACTTATCCCTCCAGCATGTTTTGTTTATTGTGATGACAAGGTTTAGATCCCTGGAGCGTGTGGCTCTGAGGGATTGGGATTTCTTTAAGTGTAGCATGTCCAACAGCTCTGGGTTTGACATGGCCTTGTATGTTAAGCAGAGATTGCCCCGGAGTAGACAATATGCAACAGAGTATAGCTGGAGTTTTTTAAAGCGGTCAGCATAGGGCATCTGTTTTAGGCCTGTGATTCTTTTAGTGAGGTATTTCTGCGGCCTTTCCAGTTTTTGCAGATGTCTTGAGAGGTACATACCAAATGGGGCATTGTATTCTATAATGCGTCTAATGAGGGATGGGTACAATGGGACAATGGCCTCCTTTTTTCTGGATGAAAAGCCCTTAGTGATGAGGTGTGCCACATAGAAGGATTTCCTGATTGTTGTGGCAATGTGGTTATTGAAGGTGAGACCACTGTCCACCTGTGTCTCTAAGTCTCTTATCACACTTTCGGTGTTTAGTGTTCTGCCACCTATGTGGTAATTCACGGGTACATGTTTTTTCCCAAAGCGGATAACTATACATTTCTTGGCATTGAGCTTGAGCCCATGGCTCTGGTACCAAGCATCTGTTTCTGTAAGGCCCTTTTATAGAGTATCGACATAATTTGGGGATTCAATAATGGCTTCCAGTTTGCAGTCATCTGCAAACTTTGTTAGCCAGAGTCCCTTAGTGTTGGCCTGTACTTCAGAGAATTAGATGACAAACAAGAGAGGTCCCAGGACTGAACCCTGAGGTACTCCATCTGTCACTTGTCTGGAGCTGGAGAAATGGCTACCACAGTTAACTGGTTAAGTAATAAATATACATCAAACTGGAAGAAATTGCATGAAACTATATTGCTTCCTAGCCTTGACGAGACAATAAATAATGACTTCTTTACAAATAATAAGACAATGTTTTTGGTTGTAAAAGACATAATTTTTAAAGAAAATAGAATCGAAATATACCCTCGTTGTATCAGCTACATATTAAATAACTTTAAAAAGATAATAAATAGTAACAATAAGACAAGACATCTCTTATTTTTAATATTTCTGGTTGTATTGACAAGAAAATGTCTAGATTCATTTAATAGAGGAAAATTAATGATGATGAAAGAAAATGGTCTAATATATTGGCACCATTTGATTGGTAGCAAGGATATATATGACACAAATAGCCTTATGACTAGATATAATTATAATCAAAATAACTGGTTAAATATCCAGATTTTTAGAGAACATCTACTAAACAAGCTCAAATCAAATCAAGTGCTTGATGTTTCATTATATCCAAAAGTAATCACTCTTTTCTGTGAACTGAATATGACCAACCACAACATAGGTTTTTCATTATCTTGGATTTACAAAATACTAAGAGCAGGCTTACAAATACCAGAAGATTCTTTCTGGAGTTGTACTGAAAAATTAAATAAAGCTAAATTTTCAGACTCTGATAGAGCCTTGACATTGAAATCAGTTAACAACACAACCTCATCTCCTTTCTGGAAAATTTCCACTTGTAAGTTTATCCATAGGAGCTACATTACCCCTCATAAATTAGCATTGATCTCACATACTAGTACTCATAAATATTGGAGATGTGAAGAAACTTTGTGTGCTGACTGGGCACATATGTTTCTTGAATGTAAAACAGTTACAACTTTTTTGGCAGGAAGTCCTTTTCAAAGGCTTTGTGGTCTGACAAATGTGACATTTTAGATTCTTTGATATTATTTAATGCACCGATACCAGTACATATTCCAAAGACACAAGTGCATCTTCTCTGGTCTCTTATTGCAATCACTAGGTAAATTATAACATCAAACTGGAAAAGTAGAAACATCCTCTCTTTTTCTGAGTTTATTTTACTGGCCAAAACTGTATGTAAAAGAGAACTGTTTACCCTTAATTTAAGATCAACAAAAGTAACTCATAAGAAATTATCATGGATAAAACTAAAGAATTTATTAGATAATTTTGTATGTTATGGGCATTGTAAATAGTTGTGTTGCATATAGTTTTGCTTTATTCAGTTTGTTCAAGTGCACAGATTTCTTTGTTTTGTTTATAAAAATTCAGTAAAAATGTTTCAAAAAATTAGCTTAGTAAAGAGAATCTAACATGAAACACATATTTTTGAATATATATTCTATTATTTCATTTGTACTTGTAGTACTATATATATTTTCTATTTTCCATTTGATTTTGCATGTAAATTTCCGTAAATATATACACTTTTGCTATCTCCAAATTGCTTAAATTTATTGTGCATAATAATATTTCTAGATCACTTTTAATTTCTATTTCCAAATTGTTCTTTCTGCTATACACATCTTTGCATTCATCTGTATATGCTTATCATGATCCTATTTTTTCTGAAATATTCTTTGACATTTATAAATTGTTTTTGCTGCAGCCTATATAAAGTGTTTCAGTTGTACATGCATACCATGCCTATACTTGTATTTGCAAACTGTTTGAGCTTATCTCCATGGGCTTCATCTGCAAAAGAATAATAACCTATTTGAATTATCATGGTAAAAAGTGGTAAATAAATACATTTTAAAAACGTCATATTATTTACAGTTTCTTCTGCTCCAGAAGTTTGCCATATACTAAATGTAAAATACAGTGCTCTGTAGCATTTACATTAGTTGAGGGGCTGGCAGTATTGTAACTGTGCATAGAAACTATTGTGATTTTCTTAGCAATGTATCCATCTCCATTATGTAGGGATTTGCTGCCAAGATAAAAAAATATCAACCAGAAAAAAAAAAACATTTCTTTTCTTTTTTTTTTTTTTTTTGTGCCATCAGGATAAACAGATTTTCTACCATCAAATTATTGGTGCGGGTAGAAATCCTTTCTCTTATTTATCAAGGCAGTATAACCCATTATCAGATATAAACAAAGCAGTCAAGGAGTTGTGCTGATCTTTGTAAGTAAATAGGGCAGAGGATGCCTTAAAATTATTCAATGAAATAAGAAAATTGCAAATGCACATTTTTAAAAATGGACATTGATCTTTAACACTGTATCACTTGTGATATATATATATGTGGACTGCAGCTTTATTATTTTTATCATTCACTGATATTGTGTACCTTTTAGTTGTTTTGTTTCTGTTTTAAAGCTTTTTTATATATTTTTTCACACTGGTTTTAAAGAAAACAGAAGTTGTGATTTGCACAGTCACATTTTGTGACAATCCCCTTTTAAAATTGAAAAAAATGTGAACATTAATATTTCAGCTTATCCTTAAAGATGATATTTAATGACTATAAAGTTGAGATCTTGTGTTACTTGTGACAGAAACTGAATGTCATGATGAAATTTGAATAGATGATTGTGGTCGAGATACTTAGGTATAAAGGCAAATGCATCATTGTGTTTACAAGTGGTTGCGTGTTCGTTAAAAAAATAAGGATGTAGAAGATGAACAAATCCCAGTATAAGACAGTTTCAAACTAAACAGTAGTAATCACTTTTTCTAAGGAGAAGTAATGTACTGAATTTCTAAAAGTGAGTGTAAAAATGAACAAGAAACAACAAGACTGTTTTCACCTAGATATTGAAGGTGGTAAATATCTTTCCTTTCTAAAACTTAATTTTTTATGTTGCAAGTAAAGTCATGAATTTACCTTGCTATTGGGAAGATGCAAATCCCAGAAATGGGTCACTGTCATATAGAGTGGCATTTGTGTGACAATAAAAAGTTCATAAGGATAACACGTCACTGCTTATTTCAGAAGAGACTCCAGTAAACTCAGACAAAATATCTAGAATATTTATGTCTTGTTTAAAGCCTTTAATTTATATTGTTACACCACATCCAGTCAAAATTGCTTGGCAGACTTAAACAACATGAATGTCATAGTTGTTATATACCAGTTAGAGCTACTGAACCAGTTTCATGTGTAAATGTGGATGACTGTGACATGTCTTCCTCCAACCATATATGGACATACTGTCATATCTTAAGTGTCATACTATAAGTACCATATTATTTTGTGCTTTACTTGTCATGCGTCATATTTATAGAACAGACACCATCACTTTGACAGTGCTACAAGATATCACAGCAGTCAATTCCATGGTTGTGGCACTGCTACTGCATTGTCATCCTCTGTATCTGAACACTGCCATTGTACACCTGCTGAATCATATGCAACATGTCCTACCACAATGCTCTCTGGCTGCTCTGGCCATTTTTGCAAAACCATTTGTGAGAGTGGCATACACTTCACATGTTTTGCTGCATATCTCAGGACTATTCTGCTCTGCACCAAATGGATATAATTAAACAGTGGAAGCTTACCTTCACAAGTCTGAATACAGGGCCCACAATGTTTCTATTTTGGGCATGAGGCGTGCTGTATGTCATTTGCTCCTTGGTCTATGAGTTGAAAATGGTGGTAATTATCAATGGATTATGTGCATATCTGGCATTATCTTCAACACTCAATGCAATGCTATATATGGTCTGCCTCAGCATGCACAGTAGCTGTCCATATAGACCATTCTCTCTGCAATGTGCATGATCAGCTACCAAGGAAATGCTCTTGCGAGATCACTTCTTTGGCAGCTCAACAAAGAAGTAATCCCACAAGATCATGAACATGCAGGCTACAAAAAGAATGGATAATATGGACAGTGTGCATATTCATCTACCAAAAAAGTGATCTTATGCATTGTTCCCTCACAGAAACTTTTGGTATAGATCAGACATATGCCAAACATGCGAATCAAGTGAACTATCTGACAGGTACTCAGACATATTATACATATTATCTGGGACATTACAAACCATCTGGCAGTTCAGAGAGTAGTAATGTTTCCTATTTATATATCTCTTGTGCAACTGGACCAGATATGGCCTTAATAGCAACATAGGTTCAAACTATGGAGCCCAGAATCTCAGGGAAGCACACAATGTCATAAAATGTGTACACAATGTCAGTTCTTTTTTTAGAGTCCTTAAGAAAAAGATATGTTTCTCCATATGTTGTAAAATAAGTTAAGTAATTGGTTAGGTCTCTGAAAGAAGGAAGCCTGTGATGTACCCAGTGTGTCCCCATAGGTCAGTGAAACTCCCTGTGTCTCACATGATCAATGTTATGCATATTATTGTGTCAACAGGAATGGTCATAACATACCTACCCACTGATGCTTTCTTTGAGTAACATAGTTTAAATAGTTCCCATAGTATATACTACACTCTCCCTTTTTGACACTGAACCATTTCCTCAGTGGTATAATTTTATGTCCCCCATATTCTCACTGAGAATATTTAGAAACAGTGACTCAATGTAAAATAAGTCAGCCATTGGGAAGATTTTAAACTATGAGTTGTTTGTATTTCCTGAAATTATCTAAATCTGTCTTTGGCTATAGTTTCTATTTTGCAACTTGTGGTCAGATGGACCCATTCTCTAATACCTGATCTTGTCCATATTATACAATTGGTTAAGGGTGTTGACTTTAAATATGGTATTATCATGCCGAGTACTGGGATAAGTCAAGTTATCCCAAAGAAGTTCATCTAATGTTGATAGATTTATTTTCCATTCAATTAGTCTCTCTTTCCAAATTCTCTGATTCACTTGTGCAGCGTTCAGAAGATGAAAACAGTGTTGGAGTCCATCTTCATTCAGTCTTATCCATTGTGTAATTTAAATGTTAAATGTTTATGCTGGAATATGTGGTGGTCTCTACAATCCCATTTTTTAGACATGAGTCTTAATATTGCTATTCTCTTCCATTGCTGACCTATGATAATATCTTCAATCAAATGCCAGAGAATCTAAAGGCCTTATTATTTTACTAACATGGAGAGGTGTTGACAACAACTCTTAGCTGAGATATATAAGTATCCTGTTTTTTCGATTATTTATACTGATTATTGTTTCTAGCAATTTATATACAGTACTTTTTATTGCCTGCTGCATAGTTTTTGCGTGTATTCTTATTGCTATTAACTAATCTGCACAGGTAACTGATTTGTTTGCAGTTAAAAAAAAAAGCATTCTCTAGAGTCTCATTGATCCTTTATCTGTTTAAAAACTTTCATTTTGTGGCTTTCTGTAGTGCTTACTGCCTGTATGCTAATGCTTTAGTATTGTCCTACTTCAGAATTGCTGGCTCTGGGCTTGTTGGTTTATACAGTGAATGTTCAAAACACATGAACAGGCCATCTTGAATTAGCTGAAGCCTTTCTTTACCTTGGCTAGATTGTGTTAATTGACTGCTGGCTAGTGGGGGCTGGTTCTTTTGTGTTTTTGTAAAAAAAAAAAAAAAGTTGTCTAAGGTTGTATCTTCTGGTATTTAAGCCCTAACCTTGAGAGGGGTTCTGTCTATACACACTGAGCAGAGTGGAGGAGAGGTGTTGACTACAACTCTTAGCTGGGATATATAAGTATCCTGTTTTTTTCGATTATTTATACTGATTATTGTTTCTAGCAATTTATATACAGCACTTTTTATTGCTTGCTGCATAGTGTTTGAGTGTATATTTATTGCTATTAACTAATCTGCATGGGTAACTGATTTGTTTGCAGTTAAAAATGCATTCTTTAGAGTCTCATTGCTCCTTTATCTGCTTAAAAATTTTCATTTTGTGGCTTTCTGTAGTGCTTACTGTCTGTAGGCTAATGCTTTAGTATTGTCCTACTTCAGAATTGCTGGCTCTGGGCTTATTTGTTTATACAGTGAATGTTCAAAACACATGAACAGGCCATCTTGAATTAGCTGAAGCCTTTCTTTACATTGGCTAGAGTGTGTTAATTGACTGCTGGCTAGTGGGGGCTGGTTCTTTTGTGTTTTTGTAAAAAATGTTGTCTAAGGTTGTATCTTCTGGTATTTAAGCCCTAACTTTGAGAGGGTTTCTGTCTATGCACACTGAGCAAAGTTGAGGAGATGTGATGACTACAACTCTAAGCTGAGATATATAAGTATTCTGTTTTTTTCGATTATTTATACTGATTATTGTTTCTAGCAATTTATATACAGCACTTTTTATTGCCTGCTGCATAGTTTTTGAGTGTATTTTATTGCTATTAATTAATATGTATGGGTAACTGATTTGTTTGCAGTTAAAAAAGCATTCTGTAGAGTCTCATTGCTCCTTTATCTGTTTAAAAACTTTCATTTTGTGGCTTTCTGTAGTGCTTACTGTCTGTAGGCTAATGCTTTAGCATTGTCCTAGTTCAGAATTGCTGGCTCTGGGCTTGTTTGTTTATACAGTGATTGTTCAAAACACATGAACAGGCCATCTTGAAATAGGGTTGCCACCTTTTAACAAGGCCAAAGTGGGACATGGGGTGTGGCCAATATGACACATGCCACACCCCACCACGACATCACCAGAGGTGTTAAAGGAGATGCAGTATTACAGTTATGAATACAACATTGTGACATTACAGCATACTGAAAACTCAAACCATTTAAATGAAGTGAACTATTACTGCAAAAACACACATTACTCAGTTGTAACAGTAAATAAACTTTAAAGGAATAAAAAACACACTACTCATTAAACAGACACTTGTTTATTTAAAAAGTTAAAAAAATTCATAAACCAACCATGACTATTCAGAAAGAAAACTTAAAATCTACATGCCACATACAAACCAAGTATAAAATTAAGACTTTTTATTATCAATTAAAGCTAAAGCAAAGAAAAAACACAAAACTACATACTGTACCCTAGTACTACATACTGCACACTAGCAAATTAATGCTAAACAAAGAACACAAAATTATAAACTGCACCCTAGTACTTTATATTGCACACTAGTACACTAAATCACTTTTTTTAAAGTGTATTTTGAATTTGATTTTATGGTTTGAAGAAGGGCCCGATTTGAAATAATATTTGAATAAAAGTCACAACATTTCATCCGGTAATTTACAATCATCATTAGTTCAGCTTTTAACAAGTCCACACTACATCGGTTTTGCACATCTGTCCATTTACCTTTCACCAAACAAAAAACTCTTTCTGCAAATGCGTTTGAAGTAGGTATAGATAAAACCCTAGCAATTACCGGATATAGTGTAGTCAGTTCAGGCCCTTCTTTGAAAAGCTTTAACCACTTCTCTCATGGGGTCAAGCTTGTGTAACATAACTGTTCCAGAAAGGGCCTAATTGCCAAGTAGTCCCTAAAAAGATAATCTTCATCTACATCCTGCAGACTCAGTGCAGTGGTCACATTAAGTAAATCACAGAAAGCAAAGGGCTCATTTAGAGATAATTTAGATAGTGTAAACAAGTAGTTGCTTTCAGTATAATCAAACCACTGTTCCAGGTATTTCACTGATGTCTCCAAAAACACAATGAAGTCTCTTTTTAGTTTGTTAGCAGAAGTGCTATCTAATGTGCTCATAAGTGCCCTAAGTTTCCCTCCAAAGAAAGCACCTTCAGCTCTTGCCTGCAGTTTTTGCTTCAGAGAGACCATTACACAAAAAGTTTCCATGGCAGTAAGTGCTGATTTTTCTAATGTACTTATATGTTCATTAAAATCAACAAGAACAGCACCGAGAAAGTGCAAATAGTATTGTGGCAGTGTAGGAAATTCATTCTCGCCATGTTCATTAGCTAAAAAGTACTGCCATATCTGCCGGGGGGGTCTCCTCTTCTCCCTGGGAGAGGAAATAGGACTGGAGCACTAGGAGATTTTTCACTACTCTTTCAATGGCTGGGAGTAGTGACAGCCACCTTGTTGACACATGTATTAACAGACTCTCAAATTCCATGCCACAAAACTCAAAGAAGTCTTTCAGGTTTCTGGTCCTTGTGGCAGAACCTGACAAGTGGCTGAAAAGTTTCATTACAAATACTTCCATGTCGTACGGTAGTTGTGCTGCAGCTTTTTTGGCTGCATTGTGAATGATGTGGGCAACACAGTTAGCCTTCTGGAGTGATGTGCACTTTTCTTTTAATCTGGTATATACACCAGATTTCTTCCCATAGTTCACACTGGCATTATCAGCCCCATAAGCTGAAATGCTGTTCCCAGGCAAGGAGTGCCTTTCCATAATGTTGGAAATTTGCTGTGAAATAGCCTGTGCAGATTCATCAGGGTCTTCATAGAAGTCCAAAAGGCCATTCACCACCCCTTCTTCTTTAGAAAAATACCTCACAACAAGTGGAAATCATTTTATGTTCCCCTTGTTGGAAGCATCTGATGAAATTGCAAATGAAGTGCTTGGTTTTTGAAGGTCATGCAGGAGGCATTCCAATGAGTGCAGTCTCAAAACATTTTCAACTATGAATTCAGCCTTGGTTCTTCCACAAGATAGTTTCTTTGCAGTGTCCAAGTCACTGTCAACTGGCTGGCCAACTTTACTGAACAGTCCAAGCTGTTATAGGAAATATTGTGCTTAACAGCATGGAACACCTCAGAGGCTTCTGCTGCAATGATCCTAAATTCTGGTCCCTCAAGGTTTGTGTTCCTTGCCCACTTTGTCATCAGGTGAGTGGATTTAGCTTGAAGAATAGCAGTCTTATGTTGTTCAGTTGCCTCGTGTCATGCAACATCGTTTCTTCCACCGTGGGTCACTAGAAATTCTCTCTTGCAGTACCTGCAGAACACTTTAACATCACTGTATCTCTCAATCCAGTCGAATTCTGTTTTCCAAACATCCTGCCACTTGCACATTCTCTTGCTGCTGGTTGACTGTGATGAAGCTGCTGCTCTCTTCATGCTTGACTCTGTACTTACCTGATATGCAACATATTTACCAAAGCTGTGTTAGTAGGGTGCAGTAACATACTGCTGCACAACACAAATGAACTGGCTCAAAAAACATTGGCACATGAAAGAACTGGCTCGAAAAACAGTGGCATGCAAAAGAACTGACTTGAAAAACATTGGCATGCAAAAGAACTGGCTCAAAAAACATTGGCATGCAAAAGAACTGGCTCGAAAACATTGGCATGCAAAATAACTGGCTTAAAAACACAGGCACTTGAAAGAACTGGATTGAAAAACATTGGCATGTGAAAGAACTGGCTTGAAAAACATTGTCACTTGAAAGAACTGGCTTGAAAAACATTGGCATGCGAAAGAACTGGCTTGAAAAAACATTGGCACTTGAAAGAACTGGCTTGAAAAACATTGGCATGCAAAAAAAATGGCTTAACAGTGGCACTCAAAATTGCTTGAAAAACAGTGGCCCTTAAAAAAACTGGGTTGAAAAACAATGGCACTCAAAAGAACTGGCACGAAAAACATTGACATGAAAAAGAACTGAGAAATGGAGCAGAAAAGAGTTATTACAAACAGTTTGAAAAAGGTCAAATAGTAAATGAGGTAATGTAGGGGCATTCTGGCCATTGAAGACTAACACTAACACAGTTTGTAGAAAATGAAATGCATTATTTTTACTACCGAACATGCCTACCTCACCCCACCCCTTAAGAAAAAAAAGTTAACCACATTCACTGAACCAAAAAAAACACTAAAATGAATGAGAATGCACAGTGGATACCATAGACCTGATATAGCTTTTGACCACAGCAGTTAAAAGAAATGTATGGCACTAATTTACACAGTGTAATGATCTATTAATGAACACGCCCCAAAGCAGCAATGGTCATAATCAGATTATAATGAAAACAGTATATTGTAAGTTTATTGAAGACATCACTAAAACACAAAATACAAACGTTGCTACTTATAAAAGCAAACTACCCTGTAACAATGACGTGGTTTAGCACAATCTCAAATACACTGCATTAATTTCTGAGCATACATCCGCAAAAAAAAATAAACAGGAAAAAAGTACGTAAACATTTTAACTTTTAAAAATACTTTTTGCAAGAGAAGTAAAATAAACTACAATGTACAGCAGACTCCATGGGCTCCTTTTACCTCAAAACATAACAATTAAGAGTAATTTACCCAGCATAGCAATGCAATAAACAGGCCCAAGTAAAAGCAGCACGCCCATATTCACATTATAAGCAAAGCAGGACATTTTAACCGTATTAAAAATGCATAACAAATTAAACGCACACATTTACAAATATAAATTAAAACAATCTTTAAACAGCTTCAGCTAGTTGGCAACATGTACCTACTAGAATAATAAATGCACTACATTAACTGTTAACATTCCCCCTCAAAAGGTAGTCTTGTACCACATACACATTGACTTGCAAGAACTAACAGGAAAAAATACGCAAACAGTGTATCCTAACTTACATCCAACGTATATCCTAACTTCCTGAAAACAGCATTAAATTACACACATTTCCACACAAAAAAATGCAAACTATGCTCAAACATTTTCTATCTGCAAATAGAAAATACCCAGAAAAAGCTACGACAATAGAAATACATCACACTAAATTTATATTTCACTGCCCCCCAGCAGAAATAAACAACTTCTATACACACAGTTCAGGCTTTTAAAAGTAATGCTTCCAAATCATACCCCCAAGAACAATAACAATTAGTAACCAGAAAAAAATGAATTCACCAAAAAGAAAAACGTTCCGGCACTATTAAGGCTGTCCCATATATGTTACTTCAATTCTGCTTCACCTTCGTCGTAACCGCCAGCATACACCATAAAGAGGCGGAGAGTGTTTGAAATTAATAATTTTAGACTTTAATGCAAAAACAAAAACAAAAAACAACGACAACGGACAATCAGATTTAGCGCTTTCGTCTCCTTTACGGAGACTTCATCAGAATCTGTTTTAAATTAAAACAACAGCTTTTTATATAGTTCCCAATAGTAGTTAAGTTAGTTAATTAATAAATTGATTAATTAATATATGCATATACAACACAGTTTTAAAAGGGACATTCGCTTCCATGTTAAACCCACTCCTACTGTGTTCAGATGCCACATATTAAAATGTTCAACCATACTATTCTATTAATAAATATTCCAAAATTAATAAATATGTATGTGTGTCTATAAGAACATGTATAAAAAATAATATAAATGCAGCTATGAAATGTATTATATGTGTTTATATGAGGTAACCATAATAGAACCAGTACAAATTATAATGTATTGCTTGTGTTATGAGATATTCAAGGCTCAAAGGCAATCTACGGCATAAATATAAATATAAATATCAATATAATAATATAAATATAAATATCAATATAGTATAAATGAATTATTGTAAAAACTTTTATAAAAACTTTTATATATTACATATAACTTAAAAGTAATAAATATAAATATATAAATATATAAATAAGAATAAATAAATAAATAATAAGTATTTTGTTAAAATTGTTGTAATATTAAATTGATTAATTAATTAAGTAATTCAATGTTTGTTAAATACATAAAAAATACACTTGTAAGTACTAAATATATAAGTGTATTGATTGTTAAATCCAATAGTTTGGCTCTGTAAATTTCCAGTAGTAGACATCATGAAACTTTTGAAAACGCCCAAACCAAAACCAAGCAAAAAGTAATGAGGGGTTCAAACGAGCCAAGTTCAATAAAAGTAACGTACTTTATTTGGACAGAAATAAACAACGTTTTCGCTTCTGTACCACAGAAGCTTCTTCAGCAAACCAGCAATTGGAAGCTCACATAATTTAAATCTCGTAACAATCATGTGACTCATCAAACCTGTTACTAAGTAAAGGCGAATGCCACAATTAAAAACAGTAAGCTTCACTTTAAAATGCTTATACCAATGCAAGCAAGTGGTAACCTCAAAGTTATAGAACATCTTGATTAAAATCAGTAAGAAAATTGTGATTATATAAAATATATAAAATACACCACATCATGCTAACACAGGTTGCTCAAGCTTAGAGCTATAATTTCATAGTTTAAACCTTGTGTGCTAGTTATTAAATAAAATAAACCACCAATTCTGTAGAAGATACCTACTAAACTGGTAACTAAAACTATGATAGTAACTAAAATACACGAGAATAAACATAAACATGGAAATTGTTTGTTTACCCGTGTGTTAATTAATAAGACCGAAGGTAACTAATGGCCACTTAACAAATGACCCGTGACAATCTGTCCATAAAAATGTGATCAAGTTAGGCTATATTAACCACAGTGAAAGATAGAGATTACAAGTGTGGTAAGCCTAATAATAGATCCCCTCATCTTAAGTAGCTCTTATACTTTAGAATGGAAGCTTTATTACAGTTGTCATTAAGACCCGGGAAAGAGAAAGCATCTAGTTGAAGTTGCCACTCTAATTCACGGGTCTCAAGTAATAGTGATTGGGGACCCCCCTCTTTTATCACATAATACTTGATCAATACCCATGAATTTGAAACTATGCCCACAATTATTGAATATGTGTTTGGCAAGGGCATTTTCACACTTCAGATTCCTGATGGCATATTGGTGTTGGTAAATACGGTCCCTCAGACGACGGTCCGTTTTGCCAACGTAGAACGCTTTACAGCATTCACAAAAAGCTATGTAAACAACTGATTTGCTGTTGCAGTTAATCTTGTGGTTAATCGTGAACTTCTTTTTTCCAATAGTAAAGGAATTACCCACCCGTATGTGTGTACACCATTTGCAACACCCGCAGGTGGCACTCCCCTTGTGTCTAATCATAAGGTCCGTTGAATTGCTTCTCTGCAACAAGTCCTTAAGATTGTGACCTCTTTTAAAGGTGAATGACGGATTGTTCCCCAACTTTCCATGCAAACCTGAGTTGGTAATAAAATACCAAATTTTTGCGTATGATAGAACAAATAGACCCTGAGTGTGTACTAAATGGAGAGGTAAAGGCTAGTGCAAAATTGGTACTACTGCGGGACTCAATCACCACCAAGTTGTTAGCTGTACCGGAGGGAGGATTCCTTGGTGACAATGCATCGTTGTCAATCTGACCGTGTTGTTCCCTAGATGACAGAAGCGGTAAATAGAAACCACTTCTCCGTTTTAATGAAACTTCATCGATCAAACTAAAGATGAGGTCCTCAGGGTATCCGCGGCAACCAAACATGCCCGCGAGTAATGAACATTCCTGTTCAAAAGCATCGATGGTGCTACACATACGGGCAGCCCTTACCAGTTGCCCTTTAACAATAGATCGCTTCTGCCTCCAAGGATGGCAACTAGTAAAATGTAAAAACGAATTACAATAGGTTGCCTTCCTGTGGATGGATGAGCAAAATCTACCGTTGGGGTTATCCTTGAGTAGTTGTACATCCAGGTAATCAATGTTCGATGTTGAAAAATGATGGGTAAACTTCAGGAACTCGGTTGTAGAATTCATGTGTGCTAATAGGTTTGAGGCATCAACCTCACTACCCTGGAAAAGCACAAACACGTCATCAAGAAACCGAGTATAAACCTTTGATCTCTGCACGAAAGGTAAATAGTTAAATAAAAAATGTTTCTCCCAATAGGCAACAAACATGTTGGCAACACTGCTGCCACATGGGGAACCCATAGCTATGCCTTTCTTTTGCAGGTAGTGTTGCCCATCAAAAAGGAAAAAATTGGAAGATAGAACTATGTTTAACAGTACTGTGACCAAGTAGACATCATAATATAGGTATGTAATGTAATATATAAAAGTTTTTATAAAAGTTTTTACAGTAATTCATTTATACTATACTGATATATATATATATATATATATATATATATATATATATATATATATATATATATATATATATATATTTATATTATTATATTGATATTTATATTTATATTTATGCCGTAGATTGCCTTTGAGCCTTGAATATCTCATAACACAAGCAATACATTATAATTTGTACTGGTTCTATTATGGTTACCTCATATAAACACATATAATACATTACATAGCTGCATTTATATTATTTTTTATACATGTTCTTATATACACACATACATATTTATTAATTTTGGAATATTTATTAATAGAATAGTATGGTTGAACATTTTAATATGTGGCATCTGAACACAGTAGGAGTGGGTTTAACATGGAAGTGAATGTCCCTTTTAAAACTGTGTTGTATCTGCATATATTAATTAATCAATTTATTAATTAACTAACTTAACTACTATTGGGAACTATATAAAAAGCTGTTGTTTTAATTTAAAACAGATTCTGATGAAGTCTCCGTAAAGAAGACGGAAGCGCTAAATCTGATTGTCCGTTGTCGTTGTTGTTTTTTGTTTTTGTTTTTGCATTAAAGTCTAAAATTATTAATTTCAAACACTCTCTGCCTCTTTATGGTGTATGCTGGCGGTTACGACGAAAGTGAAGCAGAATTGAAGTAACATATATGGGACAGCCTTAATAGTGCCGAAACGTTTTTCTTTTTGAACAATAACAATTACATATACATACAGGTTTTATAACTTTAAAAACTACTACTCAAAAAATCTCAAAATAACCACTGCACAGATTTAAATACTGCGTACTGCACCCCCATCTACCTGTAACCATTAAAAAATTAAACCACAAAATATTCCCATTTTAAACTACTACTCAAAAATCTCAAAATAACCACTGCATAGATTTAAATACTGCATACTACATCCCCATCTACCTCTAAACATTAAAAACTTAAATAAAGCACAATATTCCCATTTTAAATAACTAAAGCCACAAAATACTATGTTATGTACTTACCACTATCACAGTTTTTGCTGGGCTAGCTTGCTTCCTTCCTGCTGGAATGGCTAGTTGGATGACTGGCTCTGTCTGCTCAAGTGGCTGGGCTTGCTGGCAGGCTCACTTGCTGGCTAGCAGGCTCCCTTGAAGGCTGGCTGGCTGGCTGGCTTCTTTGCTGGCTGGCTGGCTGGCTTCTTTGCTGGCTGAATTTTCAGATCTTTTTTCCTTCGCAGCTATAGAGCACTAAAACAAACTGCTCTACAGCTGCAATCTTTATTGGGCTCTTCTATGTAAATCCCCACCCCTCCAATCTCTGCAGCCAATTAATGTTTAAATTACACCACCTGGACCTAGCAGAGAATCCCTCTAACTGCAGGTCTGGGTTGGTGACGTAGCCACATTGCCGTGGAAAAACCAGAAGTACTTTTGGCTTTTCCACGGCAACAGCAATTCGCGAGCGTGAAAAGGGGAAAATGGGACTTTTAAAGTCCCACTGTTAGTGAATGCGGAAAGCGGGATGAGAAAGCTCAACTCGTGAGTGTCCCACTGACAACGGGATGGGTGGCAACCATATCTTGAATTAGCTGAAGCCTTTCTTTACCTTGGCTAGATTGTGTTAATTGGCTGCTGGCTAGTGGGGGCTGGTTCTTTTGTGCTTTTGTAAAAAAAAAAAAAAAAAAGTTGTCTAAGGTTGTATCTTCTGGTATTTAAGCCCTAACTTTGAGAGGGTTTCTGTTTATACACACTGAGTAGAGTGGAGGAGAGGTGTTGACTACAACTCTTAGCTGAGATATATAAGTATCCTGTTTTTTCGATTATTTATACTGATTATTGTTTCTAGCAATTTATATACAGCACTTTTTATTGCCTGCTGCATAGTTTTTGAGTGTATTTTATTGCTATTAACTAATCTGCACAGGTAACTGATTTGTTTGCAGTTAAAAAAGCATTCTGTAGAGTCTCATTGCTCCTTTATCTGTTTAAAAACTTTCATTTTGTGGCTTTCTGTAGTGCTTACTGTCTGTAGGCTAATGCTTTAGTATTGTCCTAGTTCAGAATTGCTGGCTCTGGGCTTGTTTGTTTATACAGTGATTGTTCAAAGTACATGAACAGGCCATCTTGAATTAGCTGAAGCCTTTCTTTACCTTGGCTAGATTGTGTTAATTGGCTGCTGGCTAGTGGGGGCTGGTTCTTTTGTAATTTGTAAAAAAAAAAAAAAAAAGTTGTCTAAGGTTGTATCTTCTGGAATTTAAGCCCTAACTTTGAGAGGGTTTCTGTCTATACACACTGAGCAGAGTGGAGGAGAGGTGTTGCCTACAGCTCTTAGCTGAGATATATAAGCATCCTGTTTTTTTTTTATTATTTATTCTGATTATTGTTTCTAGCAATTTATATACAGTAGTTTTTATTGCCTGCTGCATAGTTTTTGAGTGTATTTTATTGCTATTAACTAATCTGCATGGGTAACTAATTTGTTTGAAGTTAAAAAGGCATTCTGTAGAGTCTCATTGCTCCTTTATCTGTTTAAAAACTTTCATTTTGTGGCTTTCTGTAGTGCTTACTGTCTGTAGGCTAATGCTTTAGTATTGTCCCTACCCTCCCTCCCTGTTGGTTTCTTGCTGCTATACTTGGTGGCTTTGCAGTTGCCCACCCCTACTGTAAATCTGATCTGGGACACTCTTCCAACTCTAGTGTCATTAGCTCATTCTACCTAGCACAGAGAGAACATTTGATAAGGTCTTCTGTTTCTCCTTTTTCCCTTCAAAAAATAAAATAAAATTTTGCCTGAATCTCCTTGTGTTCTGACTGTGCTTCTCAAACATTTTGGAAATATAGAGTATATTTTAGAGCATTTATTATAACTGTAATTGCCTTAATATTGCTCCAACTCAAGTGCTCTAGGTTGCACTGCATCTGAAGTGTTTGTGTTTTTAGCTGCTTTTCTGTATATATAGACTTCTCTGTATATGTAAACTAGCTACTTATTCTGCTGTGTTACTGCCTCGTAAATCATTTTTCAGTTGTGCGCATGCCTTGCTTCATTTAAAAAGTTTTAAATTGCTAATGTTGTAGAGTTTTAATTGCATTTACTGTTTAGGACTACACAGTCAAGTGTGTTGGCCTTTTCTGTATTTATTTACTGTATTATTGCATTGTTTAGCCTGTTTCAACAAAAAAATACTATCTTGTTTGCTCGTTTCCCACCGTTTCTAGCCAGTACATATCCCAAGCTTTGCTTGTCTCAGGACTATATTTTCTGTGCTCAGAGCTATCCAGACCTTGCTGTGGTAGAGGGAAGTCCTACTGCTTACCAGTGGGACTGGTGAGCATTGTACTGCCTATCTAATGCTTGAGGAGTGGTTTCCAGCTCTGAAATTGTAATTTTATTAGCCTTTTTGGGCTGATTTCTATCCCTTTCAACTTTCTGGCTTATAAACACGTGTTTGCATATTTTTCACATTGTGCAGCACTGAGAGGCTACAGTTAAACTATTCCAGGTGCCAGAAAGTCTGCTCTTCAAATTTTCCCTTAGAACTAACTGGTTTCTCAGTAGTAGCACTAAAATCTGAGGCCCTGTGACTAGCACTTGCTCTACAACCTGCTGAAAAGCACTAGGAAGCCTGAAATTGATTCAAGCACTCAGCTTTCCTTGTCAATAAGGAGAAATTAATCATAGGTACTAAACAGCCTATAACCGCAAAGTACCTTGCAAAGGTAAGGGAAAACAGCTCTTAAACTTTACAAAAAAGCACCTAAACAGACATGTCCAAGGGTCAGCTTCCGGTGATTTCTCCTGTCCACCTGGTGAATCTGGGCATACAGGGGCAGTGCAGCAATTGCCTCATGTACACAGACAATCCTCTCCTACTACCACCCAACACTACAACCTGCGAGAGATGCACTTACATAGCCAAACTGGAAGCAAAGCTCTCTCCAGCCAAGATTGTGCTGGACAGTCAAGAGGAGAAGGTTAACACCTGCATTACACCTCAAGCAACTCATAGCCCTTCAAAGCCCACACCATCAACACCCACACATAGCAACACTAAACCCACATATGCGGAGGCCCTTAACATTAACCTGTCCAAGCAACAAGGACCTCCGAAGCTGAAACTCAAACAAACACCAGTCACAACCAAAGTGACACATAGCTCACAACACAAGTGTGCCACCCAACAACAGCTCCTAAGGCAAGACAATGTACCCAACACTTTAGTCATAGGTGACTCTATAGTCAGGCACACTGATGTCCCACTCACCAGGCTGAATAAGGAGAAAATTACAGTCAGCTGCCTGTTGGGTGCCAGGATCCACCACATAATGTATGCACTCAAGTCACTCCATAACAAGTACAAATATGACTCTGCCATTGTCCATGCTGGAGTGAATCACTTGAGACATACCTCCCTGGATTACATGAAAAGAGACATGGAAGAACTCTTGGATCATGTGACCCAGGCAGGTATGACCCTAGCCCTGAGTAGCATCCTGCCTTCACCCAGAATGATACCACAGTATAAGGACAAAATGACCGACTTCAACAATTGGCTAAGCTTCTGGTGTCATTCAAAGGGGATCCCGTATTTGTCTGCCTGGGAAGACATGATCGACAAACCACAATGCTTTGCCAGAGATGGTCTGCACCTGTCACCCCTGGGATTCAGTTTACTGGCTAAAGCTCTTGCCACCCCTATAGTGCCTTTTTTAGGCAAGGTTCAAAGGATAAAACCACCACCATAACAGATACAAGCATGCAAAAATCTGAAGGTAATGCTACTCAATGCTAGAAGTCTAAACCTCAAAATGCACTCTCTCGAGGCACTCTTAAAAATGGAGAACATCGATATTTGTGCAGTAACTGAGACCTGGTTCAAGGCTCCAGAGAGCACCCCTGCAATACCAGACTACAATTCTTACCACACTTTTCAGCCACAAAACCAAGACCGAAACACTAAAGGTGGAGGAGTGTCCATATTCACCAAGGATATTCACACCTCCAGGATAGTTGCCCAACACAATGCATCTGAAATTCTCCAGGTGCAACTAACACTAGGTAAGACTGCAATACAAATTGTAGCTTGCTACAGATCCCCACCATGCCCCAAGTTTTGCACTACACCTTTCTAAACATACTGGAAAATATTAAGATACAACCAAACACCCTAATACTGGGTGATTTCAACTACCCTGCCATTAATTGGGAAAACTACTTGGGTACCAACTCCTTTTCCCAACGGCTCTTGGAATTAATAAATTCCAATGACCTGGATCAACTAATCTCTTGTCCCACCAGGGGCTCCAATATCCTAGACCTGGTCATTACCAACATGGGAGACAGATGCTCAATACCAGTGGCCACCCCCTCATTGGTCATGTCTGACCATAAGCAAATCACCTTTGACATCCACATCCCACCCCCATCCCCCAGTAAGGAAACCTCCTTAGAAAACTTCTCCAAAGCCAACTTCATGCTACTGAAGTCAGACGTGACAAACTTCACAACACCCACACAGACGGGATCTGGAAGTTTGACTGTAGAATCCTACACTAAGGCACTGTACAAGCACATCCACTTGTGCATGAATCGTGCCATCCCAGATAAAACCAATATGCTCTTCTCCAAAAAAAGGAAGCCAATCTGGTGGTCTCCTGCTATAAACAAACTATACAAAAGAAGGAAGAAACTGTTGCAGAAAAGAGGAAAATCCAAGGATGCAAAAAAACTCCCTCACCAGCCTCAGTAAGAAGCTGAGATCCCTCATAAAATCCTCAAACGCTAGTTATGAAAATAAAATTGCCAAAGATTCCAGTGACAACCACAAAGCATTCTATAGTTATGTCAAGAATCTAAATGTCAATGCTCAGGTCTTCTCTGAGCTACAATAGAATGACATTAAATATACTGATCCCAAGGATATTGCCAATGTCCTGGCAGATCGATTTAATTCCAACTTCACCCCCCTCTCACCCCCTAAAGAGCCCATATCAATACCAAAAGATTGCTAAATTCCGATAATCATGGCCACACAGGTAGAAACTGCACTCTCCAAAGCTAAGAATACAGCATCATTGGGACCAGATGACATCCCAGGCTGTGTATCACATGAACTACAAAATGAACTGGCACCTCACCTAAGTGTCATGTTTAATCATAGCCTCACCTCAGGCTTCATGCCCACTGAGTGGTGTGCAGCTACAGTTATCCCACTCCACAAGGGATGATCCACCTTGGATCCCGGGAACTACCATCCCATCAGTCTGACAAGCCTGATCTGCAAGGGCATGGAACACATTATCATGGAACTTATAAACAAAGACATTGGCAACCTTCAAACACTGGACCCCACCCAGTTTGGGTTTGTGAAGGGCCGATCTTGTCTCCTGAATCTGATTGACTCCTTTCAATCAGTCTGCAGAGCTGTGGATGAGGGAAGGGTGGTCCACACAGCCTATCTGGACCTCCCCAAAGCCTTCAACACCATCCCCCACTCTGGAATCATACATAAACTTACTAAGCTGGGCATAAATCCCTACATCACTCGATGGGTTGCCAACTCGTTTACTGACATAACCCAGACTGTAAAAGTAGCTGACTCCAAATCCAGCTCCAGACAAGTAACAAGTGGAGTATCTCATGGTTCAGTCCTGGGACCACTCTTGTTTGGCATCTACTTCTCATAAGTACAGGCCAACACTAAGGGACTCTGGCTAACAAAGTTTGCAGATGACTGCAAACTGGGAGCCATTATTGAATCCCCAAATGATGTGGATATTCTACAAAAGGGCCTTACAGAAACAGATACCTAGTGCCAGAGCCATGGATTCAAGCTTAATGCCAAGAAATGTATAGTTATCCCCTTTGAAAAAAAACGTGTACCCATGAATTACCACATAGGTGGCAGGACACTAAACATCGAAAGTGTGATGAGAGACTTATGGACATAGGTGGACAGTGGTCTCACTTTCGATAACCACATCACCACAACAGTCAGGAAATCCTCCTATGTGGCACACATTATCACTAAGGGCTTATCAACCAGAAAAAAGGAGGTCATTGTCCCACTGTACTCATCCCTCATTAGACCCATTATAGAGTATAATGCCCCATTTGGTATGTATCTCACAAGACATCTGCAACAGCTGGAAAGGCCACAGAAATACCTCACTAAAAGAATCACAGGCCTAAAGCAGATGCCATATGCTGACCACCTAAAAAATCTCCAGCTATACTCTGTGGCATATTGTCTACTCAGAGGTGATCTCTGCTTAACATACAAGGCCATGTCAAACCCTGAGCTGCTGGACATTCTCCACTTAAAGAAATCCCAATCCGTCATAGCCACACGCTCCAGGGATCTAAACCTTGTCATCGCAATGAACAAAACATGCTGGAGGGATAGGTTCCTGACCCAGAGACTCCCCATACTCTTGAATAGACTGCCCATACATGTCAAGCAGAGCGCCTCCTTGGCCCTCTTCAAAAGAAACCTTAATGATTGGATGGGAGATAGGAAATTCACCCCGGGGATCAAGTCAGTCACCCTGCTAGACTGGGATCCAGAGAAGTAAATATTGTGGGAAGAAATATCCAAGAAATTGTTATGGCTAGGCTTGCATAGGCCCAAGGGCCGATAGCCTAGTACCAACCTATGAAACTATATACCTTAACAGATAAATTATAACTAGCATGATCATTGCAACCAAATATATTCCGCCTGTGATAGAATTTGATTTGCCTTTATGCTTCTCTAATAAGTCTATCACTGTTTTTAGTCAAGATGTTTTTGTTTTAGTTGCCCCTAGGTTGTACCCAACTGGTAACTTTACTCTGAGTATTCTCTTTCTTTAATTGAACCACATGGACCTTCATCTTTTGTCAACCTATTTGAACCAATAACATTTTTCTAGAATTGTTATATCACATTATGAATTCCCTGAATATGTCCAATATACATGGATGAATAATATCAACCTATTTTGGCAGTGCACTTTTCTGTGCATAGCCTAAATGTTGCCATTTTGTATTCTTTTCCAGTCCATTGATTACTTACCTTGTTCTTACAGATAGCTCTGAAATTACTGGTAAAAGTAAGTCTGATAATAAAGTTCAGTTCTGCTATGTGCCTTTCTTAATCTCTCCTTTAACTTAAACTCCCCCATTAAAGAACTTCAAAAGTAGAGTTTTCATACACAGTTTTATTCATAATAATGATCTGTTTACAAGTTCCTTCATTTTAATGTTTAAAAACAAAAGCAAAGTGTCAGCATTGAAGGTCTTTTGTGTAATGAGCATAATTCTGGTTTGATTTGACTTGGAATGTATGGATAAAATTGGACAGAGTGCATTAATTGCCAGCAGCTTGCTTCCCTTTAATATGCCACTCTGTCATTGTTGTATCACTTTTAATAATAAACTATACAATATGTGGTCTAATACTTTAACTAAGAGCTTACTATCCGAGTTTTGGAAGTCACCAACTATTACTAGAGGAATGCGTATTCTTTTTTTTCATTTTGGCAAATCTACTATTCAGATAGAGGCCATGGGCGAGGTAGGGACACACTGATAGCTTAACAGGTCATTAATTGCCTCCACTATGTATGATACAACCCATTTAAAAAATTATAGGGAAGATGATTGAATCTGATATTTTTCTCTTTCACATGCTGCACAGCCAGTCTCACTTCTGTTGTAACCACTGTTTTATCTAAGTACCTGAAAATGCAATTTTAAGGTCAGTCTCTAAAATCCATGTCAACAAATATTCTGCTTCCACTGCCTTATATAAACTCAAATCATTTTGTTAAAATGTTGGCTCTAAGCATCTCAACCTATATTTGAATATTTATTTCTTCTTAAAACAATTGGTATATATTGCTCTTTTTTCCTTTCTTTATAAACCAGTGCTATACACCTGGTGTTATTCTATACCTGAACCACTGAACCACCCTGACGTTTCTTCTGCTCAAATGTTCTTTCTTGCTCTGTGACACTGTCACTTCTTCTGACATTTAAGAATATTAATTTACTGTAGAATTGTTCATGTGTCCATTGGCCTAGCTGCTTTTGCCAAACTGCATTTTGTCTTCCTTTTGATAAAGTAGACATGCATGTTCTATAATTTAATGACGAAGTGGCTAGATAGTAACTGGTGCTGCCCCCTTCCCCAAATGACATGCTGTTATAAGATTTCTTAGAAGACATTTTAATACCTTCAAAATCAGTCAAATAACAGTGCAATTAAAAATGTTACTTACTAAATATAAACAGGTTACACAATAACTTAACATTAAGTAATACTTTTCATGAATAAGAAATGTCTTGTAAAAATAAAATGTGTAAGAAACATAAGCATCTTTTATATATTGTCCTGCTTTTGCACTACAATGAAAAGACAAAAGTCCTTTGTTATGGGTTTTATGTATGGATGCAATACTTGATTATGCTTCCTATAAGTACAGGCCATTAGACATGTCCCAGATTAATCAAATGGTTCTTCATGCTAACATACTATAGGCTATTTTTAAGAAAATGTATCACCTCCCCCCATGCTCTCATGTCCAGAAAACAGCATATGGAAAAGTACTGCAATGTGAATTGTACGGGTTGTTATTCAATACACATTGCATTCAGGATAGCTTTGTATAGATGGGTTAAAAGCCACAAAGCCCATGCAAACACTGATATTCTATAAATTGCTTTCAAGAAACTATCATACAATCATACTGTTAAATGAAGACTTAATTTTTATACTTTAATATGATTATACTTACCTGGTAATTTTTTTGTGCATTTTATTCTCCCCATTTCAATGTCAGAAACTGTAGAACAGAAAGAAAAACATTAAGCATAACGATAATTTGTAGCTCTACTATGAGAAATCGAGCAGCAAAATCCCCAATCATAAGAAATGCTGAAAATATATGCCAAAAACATAGACGGGTAGAAGGGTAAAAAAGCAAATTTCAAAACTCCTGCATTCCTAAAGGGGAGGCCAAACCCCTTGCAGGCCTCAAATATATATTTCAAAGCCACAATCATACCATTTTGAAAATGGAATCTCCCAAAATAAGTGAATCACACAAAGAAATCATTTTGGCAGCAGTCATTTTGTATGTAAAATGGCAATCGGCATTATTTTCCTCTCAATCTTGTACTTTGGGCAACTTATATAAATAATTTAATCTCAACAACTTATGAATATATTATAATTTACTCATCTTATTCAACTCATTACTTGCTATTTTATAATATTGGTTGTAACTATAGAACTTCCTTGCCCCTTCCTATTTTGACTGCAAGATATTTTATAGTTAACTTCAAAAGCAGCTGTGAAGCATCACAACTATATCAACTTACATGGGAGTTTTGTATGTTTCAGAAACATGAGACTTGCACAGCCTCACAGATCTGTTGTAGGAATGATCCCTACCAGTAAATGATATGAATAGTTAGGCTCTTCAGTCTGCTATCCAGATCCTCTGTTATGTCCAGGAGATTAGCGATTTAGTCACTATTGCTGTAGTCCTTTCTTTGCCTAAATCTATGGCATTTAAGGCCTTGAGATCTGTGTTATGATCCTTTCAATTCATTGTTCTAGCTTAGTTGCCTTCTACTGCATGGCTGTCACTGCCAAATGAAAAGCCTTTGCATCTTAGATAAGCAAAGACAAGCTCTCAAAGGAGGTGGTCATTTTCCATCCATTCCAGCCTCCTTAAGGCACACCAGAAGTAAATTTTAACATCAGTGTTCATTCCAAATGAAGCAGTGGGAGCTTATGTAGAATCTCCTTTAAGTTAAACTCTTTTTTTTTTTTTAAATAAAATATGTCCTCAGTGAGAGCTGACATAAAGTAGGCAGCCATCCTAATGTTGGCATAGCTATGCCCCACCTTTTGTTATGTTTGTGAGTTATTGCCATTTTAGGTACCCAACTGATAATCAGTCATTGATTGTTTATCCTTTCATTCATTCAATCATTTTCTTTATTCACTTTTTCCAAATCAGGGAGAATGAAAACGGGGATGATTACCATAGCAAGCAATTGGAAAATGGCAGAAAGCCAGTACTAGACAAGTTATCAATCTATAGTAGGAAATGCATAAACATTCATGGTAATTTGAAAATTAGTAGTTTACCTAATATATATATGTTTTTCAGGATGGCAGACAAAACCTGAAAACCTGGTGATAACCCACAAAGACATAAGGACAAAATGTGAACTCTAAACAGAATGTACACCAGTCATAAATCAAATAGAAGACTCACATGTTTTTTGAACAGTGACACTAAGTGCTGCAAATCTGCCTTACATGTGTTGCCCTGACTGCAGATAAAAATATGTGAGATGAATTGCCAAGCATGGTTTTCAGAATTCTTCTAATATTGCAGAATGTGGCACATATTTTTTATATTCAAAATGTTTCATAATTTCATAGTTTTATTTCTCTGTTGCAAAATGGTCTTCTGGACCATCAGTATTGCAGCGTCTGGTATACCTGCTTTATACTTGTTATCTAATACTTATCTAATCTATGATTAAATGTGCCTAATGTACTAGAATCTGTCACATAGAAGGGAATTTTGTTCCATATTACTGGTAAGAGCTGCATAACAAAGCTGTCTTAACTTTACCGTTACTCACTATAACATAATATACTCCTTGATTTCCTATTCTTGGGTGTGGTTCAACTATACTCAACTCAGTTTCATTCCTTAGGTCATCATTTATTGTGGCCTTAAAAAACAGCCATAACTTTCCACTTGCTAAACTCTATAGCAAACTGTAGAGATCCAGCACTTCACCACTTTTAATCTGTCAACATATGACAGAATTTTTATTCTTTTAGTTTAGTGTCTTCACAGTCTCTAACATTGTGCTGACATTGATAGATTACAAAAGGATAACTTATATTCATAGGTTCATAGGTAGGTACTAGGCTATCGGCCCTGGGGCCTATATAAGCCTAGCCAAAAAGGTTCCTTGGCTTTCACCATGCAAGAAAACTATTTTCCTGTGCCTCTGTCAAGCTGTGCCACAGAAGTGATCCCCAGGGTGAATTTTCTATTTCCCATCCAATCGTCAAGATTTTTCTTAAAGCGGACCAATGAGAAGCTTTGCTTGACATGAATGGGTAGTTTGTTCCAGAGTATGGGAAGTCTCTGGGAAAGCAATCTATCCTTCCAGCATGTTCTGTTTATTGTGGTGACAAGGTTTAGGTCCCTAGAGCATGTAGCTCGGAGGGACTGGGATTTCTTTAAGTGTTGCATGTCCAACAGCTCTGGGTTTGACATAGCTTTCTATGTTAGGCAGAGATCACCTCTGGGTAGGCGATATGCGATGGAGTAGAGCTGGAGTTTTTTGAGATGGTCTGTGTATGGCATCTGTTTGAGGCTGGTAATTGTCTTAGTGCGGTATTTCTGTGGACTTTCCAATTGTTGTAGGTATCTTGTGAGATACAAGCCAAATGGGTCATTGTACTCTATAATGGGTATGATGACGGATGAGTAGAGAGGAACAATGACCTCCTTTTATCTAGAGGAGAACCCTTTTGTATCAAGGTGTGCCTCGTAGAAGGATTTCCTGACTATTGCTGCGATGTGGTTATCAAAGGAGAGACTACTGTCCACCTGTGTCCTGAGGTCTCTTATCACACTTTCAGTGTTTAGTGAGCTACTGCCTATGTGGTAGTTCATGGGTACTGTGTTTTTCCCAAAGGGGATGACAATGCACTTCTTGGCATTGAGCTTGAGGCCATGACTTTGACACCAAGCATCTGTATCTGTGAGGCCCTTTTGTAGAATGTCTACATCATTAAGTGATTCTATTATGGCTCCCAGTTTGCAGTCATCTGTGAACTTTGTTAGCCAAAGAACCTTCTGTGTTGGCCTGCACTTCAGAAAAGCAGATGACAAACAAGAGAGGACCCAGGACCAAACCCTGTGGTACTCCACTCACCACTGGTCTGAAGTCGGACTTGGAGTTGGCTACTTTTACTGTGTGGGTTCTGTCAGTGAGCCATTTGGCCACCTATCTTGTCACATAGGGATTTATGCCCAGTTTAGTGAGTTTATCTATAATTCCAGAGTGGGGGATGGTATCAAAAGTCTTGGCGAGTTCAACATAGGCTGTGTGCACTACCTTGCCCTCGTCTACGGCTCTAGTGACTGCTTCAAAGAAGTCAATCAGGTTTAGTAGACATGATCAACCTTTTACAAACCCAAACTGAGTGGGGTCCAGGGTTTGGAGATTACCTATGTCTTTGTTTATAAGCTCCAAGATGATATGTTCCATGGCCTTGCAGACTAGGCTCGTCAGGCTAATGGGGTGGTAGTTTCTGGGGTCCGTGGTGGCATCCCCTTTGTGCAGTGGGATAATCGTCATTGTGCACCATTCAGTAGGCACATAGCCTGAGGTGAGGCTATGATTGAACATGGTACTTCAGTTATGGATCTGACCACGGATATAAATGCTCTTTTTAATACTTTATCATTTCTTGTGTTAAAAATATGAAGAATAAACCCTATTTGTTTCAAAGCTTTATTTTTGATATCATTGACATCCTATCTAAAACTTGATAGTTGTTCAACAGTAATGCCTAGGCATTTTAACTGGCTAACCTTATACAGTATATTTGAACAAAGATTTATATCACCATGTAAACATTTGCTAAATTCAATAACTTTGTATTTTTTATAATTAAAATGCAGACCTGCTTT
>NC_056745.1:1003493182-1003498182 GCF_019279795.1 Protopterus annectens
TTCAGGATTAATTAGGAAAGAGCTGACAATATTGCTATAAAATGGATAAAGCTTTTTCATGGTTCTTAGTTTTGTGTAGTTCAATAAACTTCAGTTAGTTATGCCTTCAGAATTGTAATTTGTTTGTTGCTAGTACTACACATTAAAGGAAAACGTGATGTAATTTTAAATATATAATGCAATTTAATATATTTAATAACAGTTGTTCTAATTTACCTTTATTGACCTGCCTGCCTTCACTAGATTTTCAGGCTTATGACATATTTTCAGACGCAATAGAAATATGTGTGCCTCTTTAGGGTGAATTTGTCTGCAGGCCCTATACAATAAAAAAAAAATCATGAACATAAAAGGAAAACATACAATGCTCTGTTTCTTTTGCAGTTTATAATAAATTCAGTGTCTGACACTCATTATTGACTGTGCTTCATCATTTCTACACTGAGATGTTTGTCTGCCAATGTGTGGGTAAGTGATTAACAGCTGTAACACAAATCCTTTAGAAGGTCACTAACCTTTTACTGTTTAGTAATCACATGTAAAATATAGCAGTTATTATTCCTAACAGAAAAAGTATTCAGACTTGTATGTTATAGTGCTTTATTAGTATGTGCATTTGTTACATAACACTAATGGCTTTATGTTGTTTAATGTACCACCCTTTTATTTCTTGGCTCTTTGTAATTATTTAGGTATGCAATTTCCATGGCTTTGTTGTCACCACTTTTGTTTTCACTTTGTGTTCTCTGATAATAGTTTGTTGTATTTGAGAATTTGCTGCTAATATAATATCATTTCTGATGTGTTATGCCTTATCTGTTATTCATATGCATCAGAAAATCATGGCAGAGTATTATCAGCATCAACGTTTATCAATATTCAGTAAATATTATTTATATACCTATTGCAGATTTAGATTACATTGGACTTATTCATAATTTCAGCTGTAAATGATTGTGACAACAGATAGGGGTGATTAGATTTGATTTAAAGTATTTGAATGAATAATGCTTTTGAAAATGTGCATTCCTTGCTCTTGTCTATGGATTATGTTAAGATGGGAAAGACAGAAATGTCACACTTTCTAACAAAGTGGTATAACAAAGCAGAACCAGTTTAATGGAAGGGGAAAGAAAAGTTAGACACTGGCTGGAAAAATCAGCTACATGTTCTTTCCAGGATGGCTAAGCTTTCATTGAGTGCAGCAGAAGGAAATGTAGACTAGATTTACTGAAAAGTAAAATAGTGGGAAAAATATAATGCAAATAATATGTCTTCTGGTTTCTGTCTGGCAGGAAAATTAACATTCAGTTCATGATGCATGGAAGAACATTCGAAGTGTGGAAGGCATATAATTCCACAAAGAAATGGCAGTCTTATTTGCCAGGAGTTGTTTTACTACAAGTAGTAGCAGTGCAGAAGGGAGCTCAGAGACTTCTAAATGTTGATGTCTGATGCTAGTATCTGTGACGTGAACAGTAATGCATTTGCCCACATGACAGAGAGCCATTAGTGCCCACCAATAATCACAGGAAACCAAAAGGCAGTATGCATCCTGTGCAATATGCAATACATATGTGGCACTTGCAAGCCAACATGTGATACAGCACTGATAAAATGAAACTGCCTGAAGGTTTGGTACAATTCATTAAGGCTATGAGCTGTTGTCAAGCTTTGTCCTGGAGCTCTGTTTTCAGCTATTTCTATTTATTTATTTTTCAGTTTTAGCCAAAGACTGCAGACATAGTGAAATTTGATAAAAGTTAGCTATACACATAATGAACTTCTTGCATACACAGATGAGGGTACAAAGCTAGTACATTTTTATTTAATCAGAAGAGGTACAGGTGCAGACAGGCATCCACCATAGAATCCATGGTCTTCAAGTTAGTTTATGAGTAACAGGTTACCCAGTACAAGGACAATAAGAAGCACTTTCAAGACATAGACATAAAGTATGTGAAATGACTATGCATGAGCATATAGAGATGGTAACAATATTTGGTATATTGTTGACTATCCATCCAAATATTTCTAGCATAAGAACTGTAGCATTTGGCTGTAGTGCTAATTATATATATTTAGATTTATACCAGAGCAAAATATATGTATTTTCTGTTTATGGTAGTGTGTGTGTTTGTGTGTGTGTGTGTGTGTGTGTGGGGGGGGGGGGTAAGGTTCCGATGCATGGTATAAAAATCTGAAATTCTTGGCTATCGCAGTATGGCTAGGTAACTGTGTAAAGAATTGTGAAAACTATTTTGTATATTTTGTGTTTTGTATATTTTGTATATTTTTATTATTTTACTTTCTGTTTGGGCTAATGGAGCAACATAATATACCACAGTGTCATCTTATAATTATTGGTTTGGTTACACCAGTGTCTGTGTACACTGTTTAACATTAAGCATTTGATTCAGCCTAGTAGTACTGGTAGGTTTGTTTGATTGTGTCTTTCGGCTTTTCCTGGTTAGGAGTCGCCTAGTAGTACTTGTAGGTAAGCCCTAAAAAAAAAATACAACTGCTTCTGCAGGCTTATCCATTTAGCAAAAAAATGAGCTAAAATATTAATGTATTTATTTTGCTGTTTAATTCTTGCTTTAGTAGTGTATACATATTCAAAAATATTTAGTCACTCCATCCATTCCTTGTTTTCTGTAACAAGTCATGTGCGTTAGTGTGTGTGTGTGTGTGTGTGTGTGTGTGTATATATATATATATATATATATATATATATATATATATATATATATGGTTCCCATTCAGAAGCCTGAAACATCATAAGCCTGAAAATCAAAATCCTGAAACCAAAAGCCTGAAAATTCAGAATCCTGAAAACTCAAAATCCTGAAAGCCCAAAATCCTGAAAGACCAAAATCCTGAAACTCAAAATCCTGAAAACACAAAATAGACATACTGATGTCATTGTGGCTTTGCTATTGTTAGCCCTGTGGTGTTAGGTCATGCGGCATGTATGCAATAGTGACAAATATTGGGGTTAGGGGCGGTTTAAGGAGTTAGGTTTAGGTAGATATTAGTGTCTTTATAGTGACATATTAGCATTATTTGTGTTTTCAGGATTTTGAGTTTCAGGATTTTGGTCTTTCAGGATTTTGAGTTTTCAGGATTCTGAATTTTCAGGCTTTTGGTTTCAGGATTTTGATTTTCAGGCTTATGATGTTTCAGGCTTCTGAATGGGAACCATATATATATATATATATATATATATATATATATATATATATATATGTGTGTGTATACTTAAATATTTATATTTCACAACCTTGGGCATTAAAGCCCCTTTTCTAGATGTAGAAGTTGTTAAACAAGATGACGGTGATCACTTCAAATCTAAGATTTTACGCAAGAATACATTCCGAAACAATTACCTGGAATTCTCTAGTCAACACTCGTTCTTCATGAAGAAGAACATTGTTAAAGATCAATTCATTTAGCCTTCCAGCATCACTAGTGAGGATGAGATCTTCACAGCCAAAGCAGCTCTCCTTAGTAAACTTTTCCAGGATAGGAAATACCATCAAGACCTAGTTCAAAAAATGTTTAGTGAAGTCAGTAGAGACAGACACTCCAAATTTCCTCTAGTCATAAAGTGCAGTTTCAAACCAAAAGTCAAAGAAGAAAACAACAGCAAAATGATTCTTAGTTTCCCATTACCCATTACTAGGGATATGGCACCTCTTACAGAAATCCTCACTAATGACTGGATTATTATTCAGAGCAACAGAGAACTAGTTTTGAGTTCTATGTGATGAACTTAACTTTTAAACTCACAGAGCCTGTTTGAAATAGGAAAAACCCCAGTCCAGGCACAGACTGGCCATGACCATACACCTGGTATGTTCCCTTGTAGACAGTGCATCACCTGCAAACATATATACAAGTGATTCCTTTGCTTCTAAGCACCTTGAAGTCAAAGTGTACTGCAAAAAGAAATTTGACTGCAATGCTAAGAATGTTGTTTATGTTGGCTCCTGCACCCAGTACCACAGCTACTATATTGGCAAAACCTCCACAAAACTCTCAGACAAGGTGAAAGAGCATTCTGCCACCATATGCAACAGGGATTTTAAGAATGCTGTAGCAAAACATAGCTATTGCTACAAACATGTTAAGTCGTTTACATTGCTCGAGCAAATGTAAGTGTTCTTTGTTGACCATGAGACACTGCTCGAGGTAAAGGAATTGCAGTGGTAGCTATTAGTCAATGCCAATTCTCGACCTGGATTAAATGAAAACTTGAACATAGCATGTGCACTATGCTGGTGTAGGTAGAAATCTGTTTGGTTCCTGCCATTGAACGCGGCTGTTCCACACTAGTGGTAACTCAGCAAACCATTGCACTCAAGAACAAAAATTATACAACAAGTAAACATCTTAGCAATCCCACTGGCTGCTTAATTGTAGAAATACAGGAACCCATTAGTTCACAAAAGGCAATTTTCATTGGAGCATTCCATACTGCCAAGAGCATACAATTGGCTAGTCTAACCAGACCTTCCATTGGTTATCTAAAACACCTACTAAACATTCACTGGATAGCTTTAACTTGAATCCCATTGGTCCCAACAGAGTTATTCCACATTAGCACTAGATACCCTCCTGCACCTTAGTCACTCACCTTGCTACTTTTAATCTCCCCCATTGGTCACACTAGTTTAAAACATTGTTTTCATTGGTTCATGATTGTAATACAGTTTCTTAATCACCAAAAGTGTTAATAAAAGTTGATTTCATACTCCTTTATTTGTGATGAAGTTCTTGAAACAATAAAGAATGAAGGTGCAAAATACACATTCGAAAGTGTAAAATACACATTCGGCTCTTTCTTTCATGACTCCACAGTTGCCACTATTAATGAGTCAATCAGCCTAATCCTCATAATTCTACTTTTAGTGTTTCTTAGTTAAAAAGTGTTTACTTCTCTGTCTACGGTGTTGATTTATTAAAAAAAAAAAAAAAATATATATATATATATATAT